>NC_056730.1:149470004-149520004 GCF_019279795.1 Protopterus annectens
GCTAAATGTGGAATATTTACTGATAACTTCAACTAGCAAACTCCTAGGATGGTTAAAATGTGTTAATTTTTGCTTATAAAACATTAATTTGATGACCTAATATAATTCAGCATTATTTATCATGGATACTAGGTAAAAATACATCACAATGAATGTATGACAGACTCTGTCAATGTGGAACAAGGGGGAACATGGACTATTTAAGACAGACTCAAAATGATGAACATTCCTCATATGGAGGAACACTTCTGGGATATGTCATAAAAACCTTCCAAGTACACTAAATTTGCTCGAAAGAAAAATGCATAGTTTAAGTTTTCATTCATGAAAAATATATTATACTGTTAATGAACAGTGCATTGAACAAGAGCGGCCATGGTGGTGCAGCAGGTAGTGTTGTCACCTCACAGCAAGAGGTTCCTGGTTTGATTCTTGGTTGGGGCACCTTCTGTGTGGAGTCTGCATGTCCTCGCTGTGGTTGTGTGGGTTTTCTCTGGGTGCTCTGGTTTCCTCCAAAAGCTATGCTGTAGGTGGATTGGACACTCTAAATTGGCCCTAGGCATGCAGGTGTGTGCCTTCTGTGGAAGGTTGGGTGCTGGGCTGGCAACTCAACACTGTAAAACTCCACTGCCAATCATGAGTGGACAGGTGATCCACTGTGGCAACCTCTAACTGGGAAAAAAGCCAGGAGAAGAGTTAACAGTACATTGAACTAGCATGCATTGTACCAAGGATGCAGTTTTCTTTCTGACTCATGGAAGTGAGTCAGCAATGTATATGTAATTCCACTGGACTTGCATGGGAACATGTTGAACGGCATGTATATGTTTTCCTAACAAGCATATCTTCCTTGAACTAAGTGAGAGAGATGTGTCATGATGGGGTTAAAGTGCATGTGCAGTCATGAGAGCATGCATTTTACATGTACAGTCATGTGAGCATGCATTGTGTATGTACAGTCACGAGAGCATGAGTTGTGCATGAACAGTCATATCAGTATACATTGTGCATGTGTAGTCATGAGAGCATGATGTATTCAGCATAACTCCTGATTCAATATATTTTATGCACATGCAAAGGCACACACATGGTAGAGGTAAGAGGATCAGTGCTAAACAATGACTTAAATTCTGGACCTATTATTTCATGGGGGAGTTAAGGGGTCCTGAAATGCATCACTTCAGTTGGGGATGCAACATGCATCAGTAGGGGTTTGAAGCTGTCAGCAGCAGATGGGAAAAGAGTGGAATTGTACATAGATAGCTACAGCTTTCATGTGGAAATGAAGGAACAAAGGTCTTTTTACACTGCCATGTAATCATTTCCCTTATATTGTTCAGCAGGCATTCCTTCCAACCCAGTGTTATAAGGAAAGTTGTGCTATTACATTATACACTTATTCTTGTCAAAGGGAAACACGTACTTTATCAAGTAATATGCGTGTTTATTTATTTATTTATGTTTATTTGTTTGTTTGCTTATTCATTTAGTTTGGCACTAAAGCAATTTTAAATCTGGCTGGTTATATTGCAAATAATATTACATAACTGCATCTTCTGGTAATGAAATTTTTACATGTTAAGTACCCCTCAATCTAATATATGCATTTGACCAAAGTCACATGGCTACTGTATGAACAGGAGGTTCCTTGCTCCAGAAGTCATGGGAATAGTTATACCTGTGCCATATCCAGACTATTTTGTCCTCTTTGCTGGACCTTCTTTAGTTATTTTTACATTGCAGCAAATATTCTTAAAGTAACAACCTCAATAATTCTCTTGTTTTACAGTTTTCACCACTGCACCTGCTCTGGCTCCCAATGTAAGAAAGATCAGATTGTGTACATTCTATTTTAGTTCACAATCTCCTGTTTTTTTGAAACATTTCTACTACTGGCATGTACAGTTTCTATACATTCCCACCTATTCCCCTCAGTCATCCACATTGTCCACTATCACTGTATTCTGGAAACATAAGCATTCAGTTTTCCATGAGTTTACTGAAAAAATGATTGCACATTATTTGAGCAAACGTGTCTAATATTTGAACTTATGCAATTACTTCTCATTAGTATTCTATAATGTATATGCTGAATGGACAGACCACTCAATGTACACATTGTTATTTAAGCATTGCCAACATAGGTTTGTACTAAGCTAAGTGACCTTGTGAGCCATTTTAAGCCCTGCCAATTATCCCTTGTGAGACTCAAACCCTGCACCTTATGCTTGTAAGGCAAACACCTTAACCACTAGGCCACCCTCCCAAGAGGAACAAGTCCATCCAGCAAAGCTGCATGCACTAAAACAAAAAGAGAAGCAGCCTGCTTCATGGAAGACTTTGTGTAGTACATTCATAGGCAGGATTCAGATACAAACCAGCTACGGCAAAAAGGGCTCTTTACAGCGATCATGGAAACCAGTGATTCACAGACACATTAGTTGCAATGAGGAAAGACCTCTTAAAGCCTCCTAAAATCCATCTGTATGCTTAGGAAAACTGCTGGGAACTGCTTCAGCTGCAGAAGACCCAGCACACAATCTACTTACAACAATGGCTATTATGAAGCTTCTGGCTACATGCCCCAGTAAGGAACTACAGAGGATACCTGAATAAACTAATTTAGAGGCTCCACTACAATAGGAAACAGGAGTAGCAACAGGAAAGCATCCATTCTTTACAAACTGTTCCATCAAAAAAAAGGTATCAACGTTCTATTAGACATCACCTGATCCAAATGGTGAAAGTACAACAGCTTTATCTCTCATCATATTAGGACCCCATTCCAACCATCTCCAACATACTAAACAAATAGTGTCAAAGGACAGTATCACATGTCTTGTGATATTTATAAACAATTCCAGCCTAACCCCCTTCCCATCAACTAAGCTGGGAAAAGCAGTCAGAGCATCAACAGAAACCTGAAAGCCTTACGTTGTCAGATCTTTTTCTACTTCTTACAAATCCCACTTGTGAGAAACCTATGATGTCTGACATAAATAGCTTAAGAAGAGTTATCAGGATATGCATGACGTTATAATGTCTGAACTGATCAAGGTCATGGGCACATAACTACTCACCTGTTGAGAGCCATTTCCAAGCTTGTGACTGGCAGCAATGTGTGAAACCAGGCAGTTGTCTTGGAAGGACACATATTCAAAAGCCTCATTTAAGGTTTCCATTAAACCACACTAGACCACTGCTATCTGAATAATTTATATAAATCTAAGGGAAGCCTATCCTGAACTGAAGCTGCATATGGTCTTACCTATTCAATTGTTTCTTAAATCTCGGACAGTGAAATTGGAGTCTCTGATGAAATCATTTATACGGGGGTGAGCCTGAGATAACCATTCAAACCTCATGGATAGGTTGGTCTATTTGCTGTCCAGCTGTCACATTCTGGAGTTGTATTAATGGTTCCTCAAATTTTCTCGCTACTATCATATCTATCAAACAACAGAACACTACCCAAGACCACTGAAGCAAAAATCTGCCTTTCAGAGTGCCTTTTCCTCAGATGATTGGTCAGAAGCCTTATTTTCCTTCTCTCTGTTCCCAGATATTCATGGGATCATAGGATCGTAGGAAATTACTAGGCTATTGGGCCTGAAGCTCTTAGAAGCCTAGCCAAGAGTTTAGCCCATGTTTAGACAAGTCAGCACCCAATGGCCCTGTCCAGCAGGGACACAGGTGAAATCTCAGGGGTATATTTTCTGTTTCCCATCCAGTTATCCAGGTTGGGCTTAAAAAGGGGTAAAGAGGTACTCTGCTTGATGTAGAGAGGGAGTCTATTCCACAGATGGGGGAGTCTCTGGGACCCAAATCCGCCCTACCAACAAGTCCTATTGATGTCACATTTCCTAGACATTCCTACCCTAGTTATTACGAAAAAGTATCTCTTCCCTTAAATTACATGGTATAAATATTTCATTCCATCTGAAGCCTATAATGCAAAGCAGAATGCACCTGCCATAAACTAGAGACCATCCTCTACAAGAAAGAGAGTTCCATTTCCACACTGACCTTGTCTTTAATGGTTTGCCCATTATTCCACACCTATATACCTTTCACTCTGACAAGAACAATGGCCTTTAATGTCCTAAGTCCAACAGTGGGTGGACAGAATTCAATATTATCTTTTCAAAATATCCCAATGCTGCAACCCTCATCTGATACTAGAGCCTGCATGTCTGTCCACCTCATTCAAAATAAGGACTACGGGATCATAACTAAACAGACAATACCAGGTCATGCCATATTGAAACCACCAGATGGAAAAATTCGAACAACAAAGAAACATCCAGGTTCAACAACCTCCATCCTCAAGACATCAAAGTGATTGAAGAGCCTTAACTTCCCCTGAGGCAATGTAAATTCAGCCTCTGAAATATGATATTACCTCCCTATATCTAGTTAAGGAAAAGTGTGCACAATACTTGAAATATACACTTGTGCTTTATTATTTGACTTTTGTGACCTCTGTATGTGATCTAGAATAGGATTCTGGGTAGGGGTCAAAATTTCTGTAACACAAACCATTGTCCATTTTTGTCATTGTCTCCCTCCAAACCTTCCTCTCTTCCAATACCTGATGTGCACTCTAATTGTTTCAAAATTTATTACCAAATCCATGGATCATCCCAGATAAGGAAACAAACTATCACCACCCATGTTGATCTTATCCTTAAACAACTTCTGTTCTTATTATCCCAATTTAATTCTCATTAAAGTAGACCCCCCCCCCCCCGCACTGCTCTGAGCAAGAGTGTCACTGTTTACCTGCACATCTTTGTTTCAGCTTTTAGGCTTCCAGAGATTTATCTTTTTTTTTTGCACTACTTTGTGTAAATTCATCTAGTTGAGAACTTGCCCCTCTTGTCAGGCATACCAGAAACCCCAAATATTAAAGGAGACTGTCTTTGCTTCAGCCACATTATACTACAAATGACAAATGTTCGTCAAGACACTCCTAATTGTGCACCTTTTAGTTCCAAGCACCTACTCTAGAAAACCAACTTAAACAATTGTAATATACTCGGTTGTGCACCTTCTAGAGAATCCATCCACTGGACCTACCCCAAAAGAAAAAAAACTTAAGTAACAAAGGATGGCTCTTAGGCCAGAATGCTGGGGAAAAAAGTCAACAAATCCTCAAGTAGTTACAAAAGAAAATTCTCTGAAGTGTGATCTTTGCACACTCCTACCAAATACAAGAAGGAGGACAGGCACCATGAAAACACTTCTACATACAACAGTCTATCATTTTGTAATGGTTCATTCTCTGACCTGTGGAAGACAACCATAGTCATCCAGTCCCTAATCAAAACTGTCTCATTTCAAGCTGCCTCCCCATCTCCCTTCTCGGGTCTATATTAGATAAACAAACGCTTAAATGTTCGAATCTCTAAAGGTCGACCTTTAGAGATCGAACAGTTAAGTGTTAGAATATCTTTAAAAATTCAAAAAATAAAAGTAAAACAAAAAAATAAACTAAAGGGTGTAAGCAGGTGGGCAAGCCCCCCTGCACACCCCATTTGGGGGACTGCACCCACACACCCCCGCTACTTAAATATACCAACTCCAAGATCACTCTACAGTGTAGGTAATGGGAAATTTCCCGTTTCCGCTCTGCCATGCACTGAAGTGCAATCTCAGAGTTGGCATATTTAAGTAGGGGGGTGTGGGGGTGCAGGGGGGCTTGTAAAACCCTTTCACTTTACTTTTTTTTTCTTTGTTTTATTACATTTTCGAACACTTAAATGTTCGATCTCTAAAGGTCGACCTTTAGAGATTCGAACATTTAAGCGTTCGTCAATGTAAAATAGACCCTCCCTTCTCACTCCACTTTTGGAGACATTTAAAAGAACAGTTGCACCACAAATGATCTTCTACCTATCTACAGGTGTTTCCTTGAGCTCAAACAGTATGGATTCATAAATACCCCAGCACCCTAACAACCACCTTGAGCCTCTCAAGTCACATGCTCCAAAATATAGACAACATGAAAATCAGATGGACAATTTTCAGATTCTGCCTACCACAAACAAGAACACAATCTTACCTAATACAAATTATTCCATTTGTCATTGGCTGGTTTGAAAACTATACCTGAATATACCTCAAGGGTGGTCAAACAGGACAATGCACTTGAGCTTCTCCACATTCAAATCACTGTAGATAAAATCCAATACCACTTCCTTGCAAGCTCTAGGTCCCACTCGATGACCCAGGAAACCCATACCATGTACTTAAACTTACTGGAAACACTCACCATCCAACCCAGTACCATGTTCATGGATGATTTTAATTACCTCACTTTTAACTGGGAATCCTATATGACACCAAATGTACAAGTGCGGAGATTTCTGGATTTTGTGAACACAAACTCCCTGTACCAGATTTTCAATACACCAACAAGGGGTGCAACCATACCGGATCTGGTCCTCACTAATATATGAGTGCTGCACATCTCCTAGTGTAATGTCTTCTCTGGTAAGGTCAGACCACAAAATGGCCTCCTTTGAAGTAAAAATAACACCTGGAATCCCAGCTAACCTTGGAATATTCAGGAACTACTCTAAGCCTAACTTCCTACTATTAAGTAATAACCTAGCAAAATTTCAAGTCCTCATAAACTCTGAGAACACTGCTGCCTAATAGCTGCATAGAGGCAGCTCTACCCATCAAGTAGAAATACAGAAATAATAAGAAAAACAAGACGCCACCCTAGTGGAATCACAACATCAATAGGCTGTATAATAGGAGGAAGAAAATTATGGCAAAAAATAGGAGGTGCAGCACCCAGCAGGATAAAAGCACTCTCATCAAATTAACAAACAACTCAGAGGACAAATAAAGTATACTAAAGCCAAATTTGAGGCAAATTTAGCATCTCAAGCCAAGGACAACCACAAAGCATTCTTTAGCTATGTCTGCAACATCAAAGGCTATACATAATTGTGTGCAGAGCTCATTGTTAATGGAGTCACCTATACTGAGCTAGAATATATAGCAAACCTACCGGCTGGCAAATTCAGATCCAATTTACCCCTCTCTCCCCCTCAACCTTGCCTCAGCAAATACCATTAAATATAACTCCCACTGCTATCACTAGGAATAGGTCCTTAATGCTCTCTATAAGGCCAAGAACACTGCATCAATGGGCCCAGACAATATCCCAGGATGCCTACTAAATAGCATGAAACTTGACCTATCAGGGCCTCTGGAATTGCTATTTAGCTGTAGTCTTCAAATAGGCTTTGTGCCTCATGAATGGAGAACAGCAGCAGTCATCCCTCTGCACAAAGGTAGGCCATCTACAGATCCTGGAAACTACAGACCCATAAGTCTCACTAGTCTCATATGCAAAGCCATGGAAAGAATTATCATTGACATGATCGATAACGACAAAGGAAATATGCAGACACTGGACCCAACTCAATTTGGTTTTGTCAAGGACAAGTCATGCCTACTCATCCTGGTGGAGTTCCTTGAGAAGGTCACCAAAGTAACAGATAACAAACAAAACCAGCAGGAGTAGAACTGAAGGGCCAAATTGGTAGACACCAAATACAGCAGCAACAAAACCCAAAGGATCCACCACGACAGAGTATAAATAAAATCTTTAATAACCAGGATAAGTGCTTTTTGAGTAATCCAGCACTTTTTCAAATCCAAGTACAAAACATAATAAAACACAAACTTATTTAAAAACCGCATTCAACCAATAAGAATGCAATACAGCACACACCCTCTAGAGGGACTAATCATAAGTTCATAGGTTCATAGGTTCATACTAGGCTATCTGCCCTAGGGCATTTATAAGCCTAGCCAGAGTGCGTTTGGCTTTTGCCACCCATTTTAAATTAATTTTGCTATGCCCTTTTTCGAGGCTAGTATACTGTGCCTCTGTCTAACAGTGACACAGAAGTGATACCTGGGGTAAACCTACAATCTCCCATCCACACATCAAGATTCCTCTTGAAGAGAGTCAATGAGGGACTCTGCCTAACCTGGACTGGGATTTTATTCCAGAGTGAAGGGAGCCTCTGGGTTATGAATCTGTCCCTCCAGCATGTCCTATTTATTTCAGTGCTGAGGTTCAAGTCTCTCGAGCACGTAGCTCGATGGGATTTGGATTTTCTGAGGTGCAGCATGTCCATTAATTCCGAGTTGGACATGCCTTTATACGTCAGGCACAGATCGCCTCTGAGCAGGCGGTATGCCACTGAGTAGATCTGGAGTTTCTTTAACCGGGCAGCATATGGCATCTGTTTGAGCCCTATGATCCTCTTGGTGAGGTACTTTTGGGGTCTCTCCAGTTGCTGCAGGTGTCTGGTAAGGTACATCCCGAAAGGGGCATTGTACTCAATTATGGGCTTGATGAGGGATGAGTAAAGAGGCATGATGACCTCCCCTGATCTAGATGTGAATCCCTTCATGATTAGGTGGGCTATATAAAATGTTTTTATAACCACTTTGGCCACGTGGTTGTCAAATGAGAGATTGCTATCAGCTTGGGTCCCCAGGTCCCAAATTACTTCTTCTGGACTTAATGGATTACCACGTATGTGGTAGTTTGTGGGCACTTTATTTTTGCCAAAGGGGATTACTATACACTTTTTGACGTTTAGCTTGAGGCCATGGCTCTGGCACCAGTTGTCTGTTTCTATGAGGCCCTTTTGGAGGATGCTTGTGTCGCCTGGAGAGTCGATTATGGTGCCCAGTTTGCAGTCATCTGAGAACTTAGTCAGCCACAGTCCTTCCGTGTTGGCCTGTACCTCCCAGAAATATATACCAAACAAGAGAGGTCCCAGGACTGAGCCTTGTGGGATGCCACTTGTAACTGGTTTGGAGTCTGACATGGCTCCAGCAATTCTGACCATGTGGGTTCTGTACTTGAGCCAGTTTGCAACCCATCTAGTGACATAGGGGTTTATATTTAAACTGGTGAGCTTATCTATAATGCCCGAGTGGGGTATTATATCGAAGGCTTTTGCGAGATCCAGGTAGGCTGTGTGGACCACCTTCCCCTCGTCAATGGCCTTGGTGACTGTTTCAAAGAAATCAACCAGGTTTAAGAGGCAGGATCTGCCCTTAACAAAGCCAAACTGGGTAGGATCCAGTGTCTGTAGGTCCCCAATATCTTTATTTATGAGGTCCATGATGATCATTTCCATAGCTTTGCAGACCAAACTAATCAGACTTATGGGGCGATAGTTTCCAGGATACGTTGAGGCACCACCTTTGTGGAGAGGGACCACTGTTGCTGTACGCCACTCTTTGGGTACATATCCTGTAGTAAGGCTGAGAATGAACAGTAGTTTTATGTTTGGGTTTAGCTCCTGTTGGAGTTCATGTAGGACGCAGCCCGGGACACCATCTGGTCCCATTGATGCAGTGTTTTTTGCTTTGGAGAGGGCAGCTCTTAACTGAGCATCTGCGATGTCAGGGGGGCAGCACTCTGCTGGGATAAATATTTGCCCTTTTGGTGGGGAGGGGGGGGGAGAAGTTTGCGCTGAACCTGTCAGCTAGGATGTTGGCAATGTCTGTGGGTTCGGTGTATTTTTTGTCATTTTGGACTAATTCTGAGCATATCTGGGAATTCCCACCCAGGTTCCTAACATAACTAAAGAAAGCCTTGTGATTATCCTTAGTGTCCTGTGCAATTTTTCTCTCGAAGCTGGCCTTAGACGATTTTATGAGTGCCCGTAGTTTTTTGCTAATACTGATCAGAGATGCCTTCCCTTTTTGGGATTTTGCTCTATCATGTAGTAGCTTCCTCCTTCTATTGTATAGTTTGTTTATGGCTGGGGTCCACCAGACAGGATGTCTGCCTTTGGAGGATTGAGTCTTGGTTTTATTTGGGATTGCATGATCCATGCATTCCTGAAGGTGTTCATAGAATGCATTTATAAAGGATTCTGCAGTCTGGGCCATATTTTCCACAGGCCCGGGGGCTTTGAAGGATTCCACCTCAGTTTTGAGGAGTGTGAAATTTGCTTTAGAGAAGTTTTTCACTGTGGTTTTCAGGGCAGGGGGTGGAGTTGGGATGTGAATATCCAGTGAGATTAGTTTATGGTCTGATCTTACCAGTGAGGGATACACTTCTGGTCTGAAGCATAGAGTCCCCATGTTGGTGATGATCAGGTCCAGTATATTTTCCCCTCTTGTGAGAGTGGTAACAAGTTGTTCCATAGTATTTGAGTTTATAAATATTAGGAATCTTTGGGCTAGGGTGTTGGCGCTAGAGTAATGCTCCCAGTCTATGTTTGGGTAGTTGAAGTCACCCAATATAATGGTGTTTGGAGAGACCTTCATATTTTCCAGTGTTCTCAGGAAGGCCGAGTGGGGTTCCTGGGTATGGGAGGGTGGTCTGTACCAGGCTATAAACTGGAAGACAGTTTTACCTACTGTTAGTTGCACATGGATAGCCTCTGATGTTTCGTGCTGTGGCACCAACCTGGAGGTGTGGGTATCTTTGACAAATATTGATACTCCCCCTCCTTTTGTGGTACGGTCCAAGTTTTGGGGCCGAAAAGCAAGAAATCAATTCAATTTCCAGGGTATACACCCTCGCCTTACAGTTAGACGTTGCCTGTTCGATTCTCAGTTAGAGCATCTTCTGTGTGGCGACATGCGTGAATGGGCGTTCCTTCGTTGAAGGTTGTGCATTAGGCCCGGCAAGCCAGCATGTAAAACTCTACTGCCAATCATTAGCGGACCGGAGTTCCGCTGTGGTGACCCATAACCGGGAAAAAGCCGAAAGACACAAACAAGCAAACACCCTCTAAGAACAGGCTTCAGTGATAAAACACTGTTAAGCTCTGGTTCTCTATCCGCCTGCAGATCTGCAATCCAGTTTACTTCAACTTGTTCTGTTTGGAGGGAAATATCACCCCATCTTCTGGTTAGAGCACATAACTGCAGGACCATGAATTTAAAAGTATATTTCAAATTCTTCTTAACATGCTGTGCGAGTGCATTGTGCTCACCACCAGTCCTTATATCTCTGCAGTGTTGTAGGACTCCCTCCTTCATCATTCTATTGATTTTGCCAACATAAAATGAGTCACAATCCTGGTACTTTGCTAAATAGACCAGGTTCCTGGTATTACAGTTGGCAAAACCTTTCAGACAATATACACGTCCAGTAACAGGATGTTGAAATTTATTGGACCTGGCTATAAAGACACAGCCTTTACAGTGTCCACAGGGAAATGTTCTTATCCATTGCATTCCCAAACCATACTGCCCAGAAGTACATCCTATAAAGTCTTTACAGAGCAGTCTCTTTAGATTAGGTGCATTCCTGAGCCCAAAGACAGGAGCTGAACCTACAACCTCCTTAATACCATCATCCGACTGTAGAATCTTCCAATTTTCACGTATAATTCTCTCAATTTTGTTCACGTCACTATTGCAACCAATAGTCAACCTTGGGCGCCCGCTATTATTCACAATATCCATACGCCCTCTAGTCCGAGAGGCTAATTCAGAAGTAGGACTTCCAGCTCCACCACCACCAAACCAAGGTCTTGCAGAGGTCTGCCTCCACATGTGATGTTCCTTGTTTGCCATCCTTATGGCTCCCTGTGAGTAACCTCTCTCCTCAAAGCATGAAAGCAGAAATTCAGTCTCTCTGTCATACACATTACCTTGGGTACACAGTCTGGAGGCATGCATAATTTGTCCTTTCATAATGTTGTTAAAAACATGGTGGGGTGCATACTCCCCCTCTCCAAAGAGGCGTTCTTCCAGCAATCTTTTCTATACGTCCTGCTCTGCAAAAACCCTTGTGCATCCATAAATAACTCCACATCAGGATAGACTATTGAGGTGGTAGAATAGTTGACAGAAAAGGTCAAATAAATGGTGCTCTGCTGTAAATAAGCCACAAAATCCTCCAACTGTTCTTCTGACCCCTTCCAAACAATAAAGAGGTCATCAACAAACCTTTTGTAGATATAGATGAAATTTCTCCAGGTATTATGGGGACCAAGGACACAACACTCCTCCCACTGCACCAACACCAAGCTGGAATAAGTGTTCGCACATGCCGTCCCCATGGCTACACCCCATTTCTGCAAATAATACTTCATACCAAACATAAACACATTGTTATGCAGAATAAGCTCAAGAAAACTGCATAGCCATGCAGTCTCATCAGGACCACATACATTCTTCCCGGTCAAGAAATCACTAACTGCTTTAATCTCCATGTTGTTGGGTATAAGAGTAAATAAGCTATTAACATCAAGCTTAACCAAGATCGAATGCCCAAGCGGCTGCTGATCAGACAATTGTGACTATAAAGAAGCCAGAAAATGGGGGTGTCCTTTAATGACACTGGTGCAAGCTCCAGTGCAGGTTTAAGATGCCTCTCAACCCATACTGACATACACTCAGTCACTCAGCTCCTGCCAGAGTCTATCAGCCTCAAAGGTGGATCCATTCTATTTTTATGCACCTTCGGTAAACCTTTGATTATGGGTATAACAGGATCAGCTGTCTTCACAAAATTATATGTCTCTTCCATAATCACCTATGACCTAAACAGCTCCTCAACTCTGTCATTCACATTTGCAATAATCTTTTTGACTTCACACATTCTTACTTCCATGTAGGTGTCTGTATCATTAAGAATACGTCTCATCTTCTCTTCATATTTAGTACTCGCCATGATCACAACCACACCCCCTTTATCCACTAGTTTGATGATAATGTCATCTCTACTCTTAAGTTCTTCAAGGGCTTTATATTCATCCTTGGTCAAATTATAAAAGTCCCTCCTCTTCTGCTCATGAACAACTTTCGCTATCTCACCTTCACAAGTCCTAATGAAAGTATATACACTCCACTTAAGCGCTTTCAGCTAAGCAAATGCTCAGCCTTCATCAGACAAAAAACAGTTAACACAGCTTGGTTTTTATACATAAAACCTACATCTATAACTGGCTAAACAGCCAATTACATTACTAAATTGATACAGGATATTCCTATCTCTTTTAATTAGCTAGAACAACTTCTTACAAGCCTATGTTAATCATCTGTTGAGTTACTACTCCACTAAACAACTTCATGAATGCCTTATTTAAAAACAAATATTAAAAAACACATTTTTTAAAAAACACACAATAACCATAACTGAAGACATAACAATTTCAACTAAACTGCCTAAGGTTTTTACCAATCCTAAATCTAAAATATTTTGAAAGTGGAAATCTCACTTTCTTACAACTAATAATTATTACCCCCCCATTTACACACTGGATAAATTATTAACCACTAATGCTTATCTAAGGAGAGCTTTAAGCTTAAGAATACACTTAATGGAGACATAGTCGTTCAAACCTGGAAGCAAATGTGCACATGTTCTAATCTGCCGTAATACCTCTTGCTCTTCTAAATGTAGCTGCCAGGGCCCTCCCCTTATGTCATTTTTGATGTGATGTACTACACTGAAAGTGAAACAGTGGTCAGGGAATTCTAACACATGCCTGGCAAGTGCATTTGTGAGGTCCTTCCTATCTATAGCATACAGGTGCTCGTAAATTCTTTTCTTTATTTTTCTCTCCGTTTTGCCAATATAGAAGGAAGGACATTTTTCACATAGAGCCACATATATCACGCCATTGGTGTCACAATTGTAATTACCCTTAATGAAATAGTTTTTACTGTTGATATACACTTTGTTACCAACATGGATGAACTTACATTAAGGGCACATACCACATTTACGCATTCCTACAATTTTATTTTGAATTTTAGATTTAACCATAGCCGTTTCAACTAGATTTTTAAGATTAACACCCCTACGGTATGTAAATTCTGGACGTGTCCCAAGAACCTTAACCAGAGCCCTATCCTCAAGTATGATATTCCAGTTTTTAGCCACTATTTCTCTGATAGCGTTACAGTCCACACTGAAAGTGAACAAAAAGTTGATTCTAGAATGTACAGTGGAATCCCCCTTAGAGGTGTCCTTACCCGATCTACTCATTAAGCCACCCACCAACAGTGGAGTAAAGTGGCCATTAGCCCTTTTAACCTGTACTTCATCCGTCATCTCTTTTATGAGGCTATCAGGATAGCCTCGAGCCAGAAACATTTTACTGATTTTGTTACATTCCATCAGAAAGTCATTATCATCTGAAATCATTCTAGCAGCTCTGACAAGTTGCCCTTTAACTACACTCCTTTTTTGATGAAAGGGGTGACAACTAGAAAAATGCAAATAGCTGTTAGAGTGGGTTGGCTTTCTGTAAATTAAAGATTTAAATTTGTTGTTGATTTTATCCTTACAGATTTTTACATCTAAAAAACTCATTTCATCCACTCCAATAGTGTACGTGAATTCTAAGAAGTTGGTCATCCAGAAATATTGTCTATAAATTGTGGAATAAGATTTTGCGGACCCTTCCAGATAAAACACATGTCATCTTGGTATCTAGTGTACCAAGTGACATGTTGTTGATACAGTTCACTATTGAACAAATAATTATGCTCCCAAAAGCCATCACACTGTTAGCAAAACTACACCCACAGGGAGATCCCATGGCAATCCCTGTACTCTGGAAAAAAACTGGTCCTTAAAAATTAAAAAGTTATTTGCCAGGACCAAGTCCAATAATGTTTCTACTAAGTACATCTGACCATTAGTGGCCCTCTTGGTCGCCATAAAATTCCTTGTCCAGTCAATACCTAGTTGATGAGGTATCACTGTATACAGATCTTTAACATCCACAATCAGGAAGACCAAGTCTACATGGTATTCAATTTTATTAAAATTCTCCAAAAAATCCCAGGAATCTTTACAAATCTGTGGTTCCCCCTGGATGTATGGTTTAAGAATACCATCGATGTACTTGGCACAAGCATAAGTAATAGAACCCCGCCCATCAACTATAGGCCTCAATGGGGGATCTATTAAATCTTTATGAATTTTGGGTGTGCCAAAAATCGTGGGAACCTTAGGTGCTGGCATTGACAAGTATTGAAAGGTGTTACAATCAATACTACCTTCAAGGAATAAGCCATCCAGGACACCCCTAATTTTCTTATAGGCTAAACTTAGTTTATTCAAACTAGATCTCAAATAGGTGCCAGACTGTAAATGAGACAACATTTTATTTTCATAAAAGTATTGGTCCATGAACACCAGACCCCCTCCCTTATCTGGTTTCATGACTCTAACTTTACATTCATTAAGGAGTGAGATAAACTCCAGTTCATGTTTGGATATGTTACTACTCATTCCCAACCCGTGTCTGTTGTTGTTAAGTGTGGCCCTAAAATCAATGTCACATACTTTTTCAAAAGTAGTTAGCCCACCAAACAAAGGTGGGTTAAACACACTTGAGACTCTAACTGAATTTAGAAGTGCAGGTGTATTCCCTAGAGATACTGCCAGATTTAGTTTTCGAACATACAGTTTGAAATCTATAAGTGTTTTAACAAGGTCACTCCTTTTGTCAGGAATGAACGTCAAACCTTTTGAAAAAAAGTCAATCAGAGGTTGCTCAACAGTTAAAACAGTGTAATTATATATTTTAAAGTCACTATGTTGAGCTGTGAGAATCTCAGGTCCTGTCTCTGAGGAGAATGTCATCTCCTCCGTGCCGTTTATTGTGTCAGCGTGCTTCTACTTTCCTTTTGTTTGTTTTATTCAGTTTTTAAAGTTTTTTCTGTTTCATATACACTCCACTTCCTAAGCCTTGTTGCATTGTTTACATCTTCCCCTCCAGTTCCAAACATACACTTCAACATAATACTTCTCCCAAACAGCCATAAATCCTTCACAGCCTCACTTAGTAAAGTAACAGATGAGGGCAAAATGGTTCACACTGCCTACCTTCACCTAGCCAAGGGATTTGACACAATAGCCCACTCAGGCATTCTTGACAAACTCAGGAGGTTAGGTACAAACCCATATCTCATCCAGTGGATAGCCAGCTGGCTCACAGACAGGACTGAAGAAGTTAGAATTGGGGAGTCCACTTCTACAAAGAGACCAGTCACAAGTGGAATCCCCTCAGGGATCGGTTTTGGGACTGCTCCTCTTTGGCATTTACTTCTCTGAAGTCAAGGCCAATGTCACTGGCCTCTAGCTGACTAGATTTGCAGATGATTGCAAATTAGGAGCAATCATAGAGTCCTCCACTGGCACAAATGTTCTCCAGGAAGGGCTGACACAAACAACTTATATCAGAACCATGGACTAAAACTAAATGCCAAGAAATGTATAATAGTATCCTTCGGGAAGTCATCCATCACTGGTAACGATCATATTGACAACACACCACTAAGAGTTCACCCAGTAGTCAAGGACTTGGGGACACACATAGACAGTAATCTAGTATTTGACCATCACGTGTCTGCAGTAGTAAGGAAATCATTTTCAGTTATGCAGCTTATAAACAAAGGTGTGTGGCATCTAGGTCCTAGGAAGTCATAATTCCACTGTATTCGACATTTATCAGACTATCATTGAGTACAATGCCCCCTTTGGTATGTACCTAACCAGGCATATCCAACAACTGGAATATCCACAGAGGTTCCTCACTAAAAGAATACAGGGCATAAGTAATATGCTGGGAGGGTGGCTTAATGGTTAAGGTGTTTGCCTTATAAACAGAAGGTGCAGGGTTTGAGTCTCACAAGGGATAATTAGCTAGGCTTAAAAAATGGCACGCAAGGGCAGTTAGCCTAGTACTAATCTATGAACCTATATGCTGTTGAGAGGAGATCTATGCCTGGCATATAAGGCATTGTCAAAACCCACTCTGATGGACCTCCTGCATATCCATAAAACAAACAGCACCAGCATTACCCATTCTAAAGGCTCAAACCTTGCCTGTGATATAAATAGGACCTGTTGGAGAGACAGGTATATATCCCAGAGACTACCCCATCTCTGGAACTGGCTCCCCATCCATATGAAGCAGAGTTCCTCCCTAACCCAATTCAAGTATAATTGGACAATTGGATGGAGAACAGGAAATTCATCCATGGTTTGGCATCTATGTCTCTAATGGACACAGGCAGCCTGCAAATGGTTCATCTCCCAGGCCCCTGCTTGTAAATGTTTCATCTCCCAAGCCTCTGCTTACTCATAACAAGGGTACCAGAACTTGCCAGAGATGCATGGCTAAGCTTAAAAAGGTCCTTGTGTTTGTTAGCCTAGTAAACACCTATGACCCTCTGAACCTATATAGGTTTGTTAACGTCTGCCCTGCTTCTGAAGTGTGCACAAGTGTGCACACACGTGCACAAGTGGCCCCCTTTCCTAAATAGAGCTCATCTTAGAAGATCCATTACCTGTGAAATTGTACAACTATTGTTTAGACGTACTAAACAGTGGTAGATAGAAATGAACTAAATCTTTAGCAGCTGTCAGAGATGAGTCTAGATAAGCTGTTTTTCAACTATATGCTTTATATCTGTTTAAACGATATCCATTTAAAATGGCAGGACCCACTAGAGCAAGTCACAAAATATACAGACTGAATGGCCAAAAGACTGAACTTACATATACTAAGTCTGAGATGCAATTTCTTGGAATATCCCCTTTTCCCCAAGGTATGGTAATCTCAGTGTTGATATATTTAAGTTCGGGCAGCATAGGGAGCTTGCCTCCCCCTGCAAAAGAAGCCTAAAGAAGAAGAGCAATTTTCAAAATTCTGTCTTCTGCTGTGTTTTCAGTATTTTTTTTACCTTGTTGGCACTTAGAGTGTTGACATTCCAATACAAAGCCATTTAAGCACATTTAATTTGAATTTTTAGTGAATTTATACAGATACTTGTACAGCTAATTTTGTAATCTGCATTGCTTATTATTATTTCAAGTAAAGAAGTTTAGAGTTTTAATATTCCCTGTCAAAAACATGTAGCTAATAATTTATTTATTAAGTGAAGTGTATATATATTTAATTGGTGTAAACAACTATTGGCTTATGCCTTTCAAAAAGAGCCTTTCTTTAGTCATAGCTACAAAACAATTATTTAATACACATGGCTTGTCTTTAGGGAAAACACCAGCTTCATTCTTGGTGTGTTGTTTGACTGGTGGCAGTGTTCTAGTAAACATAGGGAAGAGGTATTGTTACTAGAGAGATATCAACCTTCCTGGAAGCAAATGCATGTATATGTGATGGGTCCACTTCTAAATTTCAAAATCCCACAATTTTGACTTTCAATATCTCGAACTCATAAAGTCAAGATTGTGGAATCTCAAAATTATAAAAACAACAAAAAAAAACATGACAACATCCAAAAACATGTTTTTGCAGGGGGCAAGCCACCTTGCACCCCCACATCCCCTGCAACATAAATATACTAACCAAGAGATCGCTGTTCAGTGAAGAGAGCAGTAATGTAGATCGCTATATAGTGCGGAACGGGAAAATTACCATTCTCGTCACTGTAGTGTTATCGCGGAGTTAGTATATTTAAGTTGCAGAGGGTGTAGGGAGTGTAGCCACCCACGTGGTGGTTACAGGGAGGCTTGCCCCCCTGCCAAAATATGTTTTTGGATGTTGTCATGTTTTTTTTTTGTTTTTATAATTTTGAGATTCCACAATCTCGACATTATGAGTTTGAGATATTGAAAGTCGAGATTGTGTGATTTCGAAATTTAGAAGTGGACCCATATGTAACATGTTTATATATGTGTGTGTGTGTGTGTGTGTGTGTGTGTGTGTGTGTGTGTGTGTGTGTGTGTGTGTGTGTGTGTCTGTGTGTGTGTGTGTGTGTGTGTGTGTGTGTGTGTGTGTGTGTGTGTGTGTGTGTGTGTGTTGTGTGTCTGTGTGTGTGTGTGTGTGTGTGTGTGTGTGTGTGTGTGTGTGTGTGTGTGTGTGTGTGTGTGTGTGTGTGTGTGTGTGCATGTGTGTTTTGTCTGTGTGTGTGTGTGTGTGTGTGTGTGTGTGTGTGTGTGTGTGTGTGTGTGTGTGTGTGTGTGTGTGTGTGTGCACGTGTGTTGTGTGTGTCTGTGTCTGTGAGTGTGTCTGTCTGTGAGTGTGTGTGTGTGTGTGTGTGTGTGTGTGTGTGTGTGTGTGTGTGTGTGTGTGTGTGTGTGTGTGTGTGTGTGCGTGCATGTGTACTTGTGTGCCGAAATAATTTTGGACAAGTTTTCAGTTATAGCTGCTCAGAGCACTGGAAGACAATGAACTGGGAGCAGGTTGGTAAAATCTTGTGGATCCAGTGATTATAGGTTCATAGGTTGGTGCTAGGCTATCGGCCCTAGGGCCTATACAAGCCTAGCCATAACAATTCCAACGATATTTCATCCCACAATATTTAATTCCCTGGGCCCCTGTCTAGCAGATCAACTGACGTGATCCCCGGGGTGAATTTCCTATCTCCCATCCAATCGTCAAGGTTCCTTTTGAAGAGTGCCAAGGAGGTGCTCTGCTTGACTTGTATAACTATAACTATTATAACTCTGTACTGCAGCTGGTCAGTGTAAATTTGGGTGTGGAAGTTGCTGGCTATTATACAAGACAGCAGTGCACATTTCTTGTATGCCCTTAAAGTCAAATGCCCCTCACATACTATTTTCCTGTAGTTGTGAAGATCAAGAAATTGTAGCACCTTTCTATCACATATTAATAGGTGGCTGAAGGTGGGTATATTTGGTCATTTGCCACAGTGTACACACACACACACACACACACACACATATATATATATATATATATATATATATATATATATATAAAAAATCTATTAATCACCCACTATATTCATTTCAATGTACATTTAAAACTCCTCGGAGATTACATATGACCACTATGTAAGCAGTAAAAAGAAATCAGAAAACCAAACATATTTTCCCATTCAAACACCTGCTCATCCTAATCCTACTGTGTGGTAATACTTTCCAAAACCCCAAACCTCCTACTCATCAAGCTGCAAGGCTCACCCAGAACAGCCTCCATGTCAAACCAGTGCCATTGCTGGGGAGAGGAGAGAGGGGCAGTCCACCCCTGGGCGGCACTTTTGCCGAGGGACTTTAAAAAAATACTGTGTTTTTAAGGCGTTCTGTTCCATCACGTCTGTGAGCTATCACACAGACATCTTTCCTTCACCCTCACACGAAATTTAACGGTTATGGGAAAGAAACATATTTATTGCTGTGCTGCCTCTGCAAGTAAGTGTTTGAAATTTCACTGCTGCCTCTGCCTATTTAATTGCAGATTCCTCTGCTCAAATGATTCACACAAGATTTGGTGTGTAAGTGTTCAGCAGGCTGCCTATTTAAGTCACAATGTATGTGTGTGCTGAGTCAGTGTTTGAGATTACATTGCTGCCCCTGCCTACCTATTTAAGTAAGTGTTCAGCAGGCTGCCTCTGCCTATTTAAGTTGTAAGTGTGTGTGTGTGTGTGTGTGTGTGTGTGTGTGTGTGTGTGTGTGTGTGTGTGTGTGTGTTTGAGATTTCATTGCTGCCTCTTCAATTCACTGTGCATTCGACAGGCTGCCTGTGTAAGTCACAAGGTGTGTGTGTGTGTGTGTGTGTGTGTGTGTGTGTGTGTGTGTGTGTGTGTGTGTGTGTGTGTGTGTGTATGTGTGTAATGCCCAGTTAGTGATACCTGGTGGTTAGTGTTACTGAGGCTCAAACCCTGTACCTTACAGTACAAGAAACAAGAACCTGAGTTCTTTACCCCTATCACCACTTAAGGAGTTGAGTCTATAGCTGATTTTTGCCTCAAACATTTGGTCTGTTCCTCTTAAAATGTGTCGTTTTCTGGTAAATCACTGAGGACTGAATTCACTAAATAATGAAAGTCATTTAAGTTTCAGTCTTCCTATCTTTCAGGAAATGGATGGTATTACTAAACATTTTATTCTAGCAACTTCCTAAGATAATACCAGCAATGTTTAAAATGCATCCCTGATTTTGGGCCTTTGCCCCACCCTCAATACATTTTGGCTTTTTCCAGATTCCTTGTGCTGCAAAGTTGACAGATATAGTTGAATGTTAAGTGCATTTTACAAGGAGCTGAGAGTTTCAGGAGAAAAGTTTAGTGCTGCTTATGCCAAGTCTGTTTGCAACGTGCAACAGGTGTTTAGCAAATGATATTACTACTGTACTAAAGTATTTCAAAGTGTTGTTAGTAGCACAACTGATAGTATACTTGCTTTTGATGCAGAAGGTTGTGGGTTCCACTCCCACAGTATATAGATGGGTTGCTGCTACTATACTGTGTTATACTTTAAAGCAGTGGATGGTGGATGCTGCAGTCCTAAGTATGTTCTCCTTTGGAGGAGATACCTCGTAACTATGGACCTGTTATCAGTTTGCTATCCATTCCCTACTACAATATTACCAGCTTATCATTTTTAATGTAACATAGGCAATTTATTCTTCGAGGGCAACATGCACTTTATTTGTAGAATATACAATGAAATATAAAGTTGTTTGCTAGCAGCAACCTCTTCATTAGTTACAGGTCTCTTTAATGTGGAATTATTTAGATGACTTTTATTTCTGCATAGATTGTGCATATTTACTGATATTGGTGGTTTGTAATAACAGAAGTTTGAGTAGACTTTTATGATGGAAATGTTCTGAATTGGGCAGTGTTGCCATTATTGGTTCATACATTTTGTTTCACTGCTTACTGGAAAAATGTTCACATCTTTACATTTAAAACACGGTCTAACAAGTGTGCTGTATTATACAAGGAATATAATTTGATACAATCAAGAAGGTGAATCAAAGAACACATCTATGCTCTGCATGGCCCTAAATATATATGCAAGGGGCCTATGATTTGAAAGCAGCCCAAAGGTAAACTTTAGCCTCCAGTGGCCAGATGCATGTTCTTTGAATGTGGGTTTCAATGCTGTTTCAATGAGTGTGAGTTTCAAGGGCAGAGAAGTTTTAATGCTAAGTCTGTTTTCATTGTGAGCCTGTATTGCTTTGTTTAGCAAATGTCCATCAGTGTTCGTTATATAAAATTTAAAATAAACGTTTTAAATTAAATCCAAGTAATCATTGTAGAAGTAAAGCATAAAACAGTATGCACATTACATTGCTTATGGTAAATGGGGAGAAATAGCCAAGTAATGGGACACTGGAATGGCTGTGGGGGGGCTGTGTATGGGGGGCCCATTTGACCATGATTTTGTGAGGGTGGAGGAGCGGCAAACTCAAAAGCAGCCCCGAGAGGCACAGACTCTAGCTACACCACTACCCCAAACCCCATTCATTTAAAGGCTACTTCCTAATTGCTGAAAAGTTCAATCAATTAGATTTACTTTATTTCTGGTCTATTTTCTGTGTCCCAGACATTGGCAGCATAACAAAATCATGTTTAAAAATAACTCACAAAAACCTGGGTTACTTTTTCCAAAGGTTCAAATACCTTTACAACCCCTGCTCTGGCAACAGATTAGGAAGAAGTATGCTATTTCCATACAGTGCTAAATGCTGCAATGCTTGCAAAAACTGAATCCAAAGGTGAATTTGGACCAGACAAGTTCATAGCCTGTATTAGTACTGCCGCAACAATAAGAGCTTTTTGCAATCTGCTACTCACTGTAATAAAGCTCTTCAACACATAACAAAACACCACAATCCATTTTAGTTTCAGTATTAACATGTTAGTTTTAAACAACAATCCCCGGATTTCAAAGCACTGATGAGATCGCAGCAGTTAGCCGCCCAGGCAGCTTGCGGGAGTGCAAGATGAATGCAGTAGCCCACGAGGCAATATGTCTGCCCGATCCAGGAACAGAGTGCTCCAGCACTAAAACTGCATGGACTAAATCACCTCATTTGCAGGAGAAATCCATGCAAATGAGGTGATTTTGCATCCAGGAAGCTTGCAATAGTCTGTGCAAGAAGAAATGTACTTAGTAACCGAGTACATTTCTGCAAAATCAAAAACGGACCTATGACAGCTCCAAATAAAGGCTGCATATAACTGAGCAAGCATGGTAATGACCAAGTAGAAGGCCACTGGCATTGCAAACAATAAAAGAAATGAAAAAAACAACTTTTATTTTTTTTTCGCCGATCTCGGCTGTTTAAGCATAGGGCAGCGGTGCGCAAACGGGATTGAGGGGAAAATAAGAAAATAAACTTAAAATGGGAATTCCAACTAAAATCAGTATTCTGCCATGCAAGTCAATGGTAGGCAGAAGACAACCTGGCCAGTGAGTAGTGGTTGCTAAGGGGGGGAGGCTCAGTGTGAGACATGTAAATATGCATTAGAAGGCAATCCTATGCAAATGAGGGGAAGGATAGTGAATCCCAGTTTTCCCCAGTATGTGAGTCAGGTCCCAACAGTGTAAGAGTAGGAATAGTTGGGTGCAAGACTAGGATATAGGTGATATCATGGGGGGGTGTCAGGCATACTGTAAGTGGATTGGAGTCCTGTGGCTCGGGATTGCTCCTAGCTTAGCACAGCTAAGCTAGGAGTGTGTCTAAACCTGCCTAGCACTATTTAAAAAGTGTAAGCGGGTGTGCATGCCATGCACCGGGTATTACAGGAAGAAAAAAGAAGTTAAAGCAGGAAATAGCAGCTCTGTGCACATATGAGCACTCGGTTTGCGTGGCACACACAGGCTTAAACAGGAAGGCAATGGGAGATGAAAACAGCAGTAGGAAGGTAACCAAGGAGAACTAGCTTAGCTGACAGGTGAAATGTATCAGAATCAGCCAATCACACAGGCAGCAGACCAGCCCAGCCCAGCACACCACTATAAACAATGAAACACCTTTCCCCCTTGTTTTTCCCAATAACCCTGTACCACCGGTGTATACAAATGGGGACATTTTACAAAACGAAAGCAAAAGAAAAAATGTTAGGGGCTGCTTTTGCTATCATAAACCAGCATGTGCAAGAGGCTCAGGGTGGTGAGGATGTGAATGCTGCTGAGCAACCCACAGTGAGGAGACGATGAAGAGTGTACAGACCTAGGGTAACCTACCAAGGGCTACATGGGCTGGAGATAGTGGAGTGCTATAGGGTGGACAGGGACCTCCTACAGCAGATTGTTGAGCTGTGCCGGCCACGCCTCACACACGGAACTAACAGGGGGGGACCCATCCCAGTGGATACCAAGGTATGTGTAGGCCTACGAATACTAGCTACAGGTACCTTCCAAAGGCCAACTGGGGATATGATGGGAATATCACAGGCATCAGCATCCAGGGTATTCCACCAGTTCCTGGATGCCATGTCAGCACATGTCAGTGGGCACGTATATTTCCCCATCACCTGTGAGGCATTGGCCAGAATTATGCGTCTCTTCCACCAAATAGTAGAATACCCTGAGGTAGTGGGTGCAATAGACTGCATGCACATACGCATCAAAGCACCACCCGGTGAGCGGGGTAGGGTCTACATCAACTGCAAGGGCTTCACCTCCATCAGCTGCCAGGTCATGTGCGATGCCCAGGGCATAATAAAGAATTTGTGTGCTGGCTGCCCTGGAAGTTACCACGATTCCCACATCTGGCATCTGACGCAGCTGTATCAGAGATTTGCCAATGGGGACATCCCACATGGTCACCTAGTGGGGGATGCTGGATATGCACTGGAGCCATGGCTGATGGCACCCATCAGAAATGCACACACACCCGAACAAGAACTCCATAATGAGGCACACACACAAACACAAATTATAACAGAGCATGTGTTTGGGATGCTCAAGTCACAGTTCTGGTTTCTGGACACATCTGGTACTCACCAACTACATGTACCCAAATTGTCCTTGTATGTGCCATGCTACACAATATGATCCTGCGGAAACAGCTGTAGCAGGAACAGCATCGGGCAGGGCCACACAACCC
This sequence comes from Protopterus annectens, assembly GCF_019279795.1. Taxonomy (NCBI): domain Eukaryota; kingdom Metazoa; phylum Chordata; order Ceratodontiformes; family Protopteridae; genus Protopterus; species Protopterus annectens. The sequence goes on from NC_056730.1 coordinate 149,494,811, forward strand.
CCCACCATTGCCAAGGCCTGCACAGGCACAGAGTGACTTGGAGGAGGAACAACCTGAGCCTGTCCCAGTAGGTAGAAGGAGGCGTGCCCAGTATGCCCTGGCCTTGGCAAAGAGGCAATGCATAGCACATGCACTGACACAGTAGGGACCCAGGGAATGACACCTCTCGCCGACTCGCACATACAGTAAAACAGATGCCAAACATGACACTACCTGTGCTCAACCATGTATAGGGAGTGTACTATGTGCATCCAACATAGGCAGCCCAGCAGCACCACCCTCAGTACTGGGACACCCACAAGGTAAGTGACTCACACATGCCAGTTGGGGGGGGGGTCACATACCCAACAAAAGTTACAGCCATCAGGATAGGTGTAGACTAACACAAACAAATGCTGTACTATGGCCTCTGAATGAGTCCTATGTGTAACCTCCCCCCAGACCTACACAGACAGACTACAGCAGGCCAGGCAGTTGGATGTATGATGTGAAGGCTAGGAAGTCAGAAACTAATATGTAGGTAGTTAAAGTTAAGATCTGTAGTACACTGGTATGCCTCTAGCCAGCACAATAGGTAAGACTACAGACTGAAATGGACTACCTGACATACCAGTACAGTCCTAGAAAATGTGCAAAAGTGTCAGGTGTGCCCCCCATCCTACTTACACTTATAGTAACAGTCAGGTGTGCCCCCCCCAACTCCTGTGTAGAAATGTAGAAACAGTCAGGTGTCCCCCCCCCCGCTATGCAGAAATGTAGCAATAGTAAATGCTAAATGACCGATGGATACCCTGCAGACACAGCATGCTACCTGTTGGTGTACAGCACAAAGGTCAGCACTGCAGTACAAGCTACCTGGACTTGATCCACACATGCAATCCAGATGGCCATACTGGGAATGCTCACACATAAAGGAATGAAGGCAATGTCAGTCAACAACATACTGAAAGGTCATACTGGGCATGCTCATAAACTTAAACACATGAAGGCCATGTCTGCAAACACCAGTGGACCAGACATATCTGGCAGTTGCAGTTCTTAGTGCAGACACATGTCAGTATGCACCACTCCTGCCTTGCACACACAGTGGATAGGAATACAGACATGTATGTAAGGACAACACACTATAATAATCCAAAGGTAGATGGACATAGATGTGTGGAAGAGGGTGACCATGACAAGGAGCCATCCGGGCCTGTCCCACCCAGCACACAGCCACAGGGCTCCAAACATGTGAGGTGCAGATGTCACTCACTGCAGATACTAGCCACCAGTATCTGTCAGCATGACAGACTATGTGGTGCACGTGTCAGCTGTGCAACATGACTGTACAAGGAAGTAGTCATCTAGTAGCTGTATACATGTACCTGTGACATATGACCCCGTGTGTGCCTGCATGTGCCATGTCAACCCCTACATGAATGGGTTATGGCCCATGCACACACCACCCTCCCCATACTAGTATTATGACAAGCCTGATGAGGTCATCCAATGTGAAATACACCTTTGTGAGAGCTGTAGTTCAGTAATCTCTGTGACGCATCCCATAACTGTGTACTGCTGTAGTGATAAACTAGTTAGAAAGTAGATCTATCCCCAGACTTGGCAACTGTGTGTGTTTGTGTGCGTGTCTGTCTGTGTAGAGAGCAATACTTTTTAGGCTACTCATGCTCCATACAATGTATATACTCAACTTTGGGAAGGCAGCTGATTTCACTCACCTAGAAATGCACCTCTGGGAAAATCATAGCTCAGTAATCTCTGTAGTGTCTCCTGAAACTGCATACTGCTGTAGTGTGATAAAGTAGTTAGGTAGGTGTTCTAACCCCAGACCTGGCAATTGTGTGTGTGAATCTGTGTGTGTGTGTGTGTCTGGCTGAGTAGAAAGCAATAATTATTAGGCTACTCACACTCCACACAATTCATATACTCAACTTTAGCAAGGCTGCTGATGTCACTCACCTAGAAATACACCTCTGGGAAAGTCACAACCCAGTAATCTCTGTAGCATGTCCTGCAACTGCATACTGCTGTAGTGTGATAAAGTAGTTAGGTAGGTGTTCTAACGCCAGACCTGGCAACTGTGTGTGTCTGACTGAGTAGAAAGCAATGCTTTTTAGGCTACTCAAACTCCATGCAATTTATATACTCAACTTTGGCAAGGCTGCTGATGTCACTCACCTAGACATACACCTCTGGGAAGAGTGTAGCCCAGTAATCGCTGTAGCGTGTCCTATAACTGCATACTGCTGTAGTGTGATAATGTAGTTAGGTAGATGTTCCAACCTCCAACTTGGCAACTGTGTGTGTGTGTGAATCTGTGTGTCTCTGACTGAGTAGAGAGCAATGCTTTCTAGGGTACTCACACTCCTTAGAATTCATATACTCAACTTTGGCAAGGCTGCTGATGTCACTCACCTAGACATACACCTCTGGGAAGGGTGTAGCTCAGTAATCTCTGTAGCGTTTCCTGTAACTGCGTACAGCTGTAGTGTGATTTAGATCTGTGGTAGGCTTCCATCTCCACCCATGGCAGTTCTGGATGTTTTGTGTGTGTTTCAATGTCTGTGTATGGAGCAATGTATTATAGGCTACTCACTCGCAGTACATTTCAAATGCCCTACTGTGGCAATCCTGCTGATGTCAGTCATTGTGAAATACAAATTTGGGGAGACAGCGCTTTAGTGTTCCCTCTGGTGTGACCTATAATTGCTCCATGCTGTAGTGTGATATAGTACTTGGTCAGGGGTTCTATACCCACACATGTCAGCTGTGGATGTTTTGTGTGTGTCTCACTGTCTGTGTAGGGAGCAATGCATTTTAGGCTAGTCACTTGTAGTACAGTTGAAATGCCCTACTTTGGTAATCCTGCTGATGTCATTTATTGTGAAATACACCTTTGGGGAAGGGTTTCTCTAGTAATCCCTGTGGTGTGTCCTATAACAGCTCCATGCTGTAGTGTGATAAAGACCTCAGTCAGGGGGTCTATACCCACACATGTCAGTTGTGGATGTTTTGTGTGTGTCTCACTGTCTGTGTAGGGAGCAATGCATTTTAGGCTACTCACTTGCAGTACAGTTGAAATGCCCTACTTTGGTAACCCTGCTGATGTCATTCATCATGAAATACACTTTTGGGGAAAAAAAGAACTCCAGTAATATCCATGGCGTGTACTATAACTGCATAGTGCTGTAGCATAATAAACTAATTAGGTAGGGGTTCTATTCCCAGACATGACAGGTGTGTGTGTTTGTAACTTATATCCTGTGTAGAAGTGACTGTGTGTGTATGTGTGATCCCTGTGGGCAATGTGAAGGGGGTTTTGCTCAGTTCTTTTATGGTGGCCCTACTATATATCACAATGTCAACCATACAGGGATAACAGATGTAAATTAGCTGAGAGGCTGGGGTGCAAAGCCATAACCAGATATGTGACATCAAGGCCAGCCAATCACAGTTAGCAACCCCACTATTACCCAAAGCACACACACAAACCATGGGTCATACATACACACACATCTAAGCAACAGCCAATATGTCGGTAGTACACTGCATATTGGCCACTGATAGTAACTATGCAGTGATAGCAGTGGGCTACAGAGGGCATGTCACCCTGCCCATCTGTTCAATATGCATGTGCATGCAGACAGTGCACCTCCACCATGTTCCCAAATGGACACCTGCACCACCCATGGTGCCTTCACATGTGACTCCCAACAGACATACCCTGCCTTGACAACATGCACTGTATAGACAGATGACACTGACATCAGGGAATGCAGTTAGCATGCTATCAATGCAGGTGTAGGGTAAACCTGCTGCCCATTACCAGTTCCTGCAACAGGTGGGCAAGACTGGCACATCCAATGATAATCTGTGTTCACAACATGGCTCAGACACTCCAGGTACAGTTTCACATGTCACTGTACATGCATGTGGGAGGTGCACATCCCAGATACCATCTATGTCATGGAGTAAGGACATGGCAAGTGATGCACAGCATTGGCCACGCACAACTGTCACCCAGGTGACTGGATGGGGGATGCAATACCCACCTGTGGGCAAATGCAGAAACTACAACCTGATACACAATGCAGACCATTGTCATGTGGCTTGATGCCAAGGTATACCCATCCCCTACCCTTGTACAGTGTGCTGATACAGTTGACCACCACACACTCATGCAGACATGCACCCACGCATGTGAGAACTGGCACCCTGTGTGTTCATGTGTGTGTTGTATGGTACATATGACCACATCCACACTCACTGCACCCCCTCAGGGCATACTGAAGCATGATGTCTGATGTCTGACACCTCATTATACTCTTTGCCCATACAACCTCCATATGACCAGTGTGGTGCATGTGATACCTGCACACCGATGTGTTGTGGAAATCCCACTATTGATGAGTTGCACTCCTGGCCCTGCCAAGTGTGTCATTGTGTTTGCATCCCTGTGTGAGTGTGCCTGTGTTGATGCTGGCAGCTGTTCATGCAGACAGGCATGTGTACATCACCTACATTATATCTACCATATCCCTGTTGCAGATGTCACTCACCATCACATATATGTTCTGAGTGCTCCACAGCAGGTAACCCATGTGGTGCATCCAATAACTACATTGAACTGTAATAGCACTACATAGTTGTCGGAGGTTTGATACCCTGTGCTGGTAGGTGTGTGACACAAACATGTTTCTGTTTTACTCTCCCACCCCTCCCTGACATGTATTTGCCTCTGTCTGCCTCCCCCACTCCCTCTCTGGTGGATGTGGAGACCCACACCTGCTTTGCTTAGGCAGCAGCATGTGTATTTTAAGTGATGCTCATGATCAGCTGATGGCCTCTGCATGAATTGCAGCCCTCCCCTAGCTGATTGCATGTGGAACAGCTGTGGTAACATTCCCATAGCCAATTGCATAGAAACACACTCCAATACCTAGGAACAACATGGTGGTGTTGGCCCTTTTCAGTCACTGTGAGCAGGAACTAAATCTGTTGTTTGGCAGATGGATTGAGGATTTACCTCTGACAACATACACTGTGGAAAGAGGGCAACAAACAGGAGGGGGATGTGCCTGACCTGACTACAGACTTTAAGTACTGCTATACTGCATGTGGAGTAATGTTGGTTTAACAGTGTTTGTCTGGATATGCCTGTCGTACTTGTCACAATACCTGCCATGTCAGTTCCATGTATATGAGAGATCCCTTTCTGCAGGGTCATCTGCAGACTGGGCAGTGTTGTGCCTTTGGTTTCATGTGTTTGCCATGGTGCATCTATCTGTGGAATGCAAAAGGTAGTGTGAGGAATGCAGTCTGTAGATGGTGAAGGCTGTGACAGTTACTGACTTCATATCCCTCATAGGACATATGTTGCAACAAACCCCTGTTGCAATGGCAAATATATGAGGTTATCACAGCAATATGTCTATACTGGCCCTGTGTATGTGTTGTCAGACACACCTCTGTCTACCTTTGTACATATGTCGTGCATGAACTGGTGCATATATGCTGTACACCATAAATAGTGTCATCATATCTGATAACAAGCCAGTGATATTTCAGATTGCTACACATCATGTACAGTAGGGGTTATATTTCATGACATCACCTGGACATTCTGTGCATGCTTGCACAGTACTGAGGTCTGTGTAGTGATGGTGAATGTCGGCAGTGTGTGTATTGTTAATATGCACTTTAACCTGTGTACAGACTGTGGTAGATGTCATTGTTCTAGCTCCCCTTCTATCTGATGTTACATGCTGCTCCACTGTATGGTACCGTTTTGCCATACATGTTTGTAGGGCCATACACACACATGTCCCATACCACAGACAGCCATCAGACCAAACTGTGTAGCAGCCCAGTATATGTAGAGTGATTCTGTGAGTGGCACATATGAGGATGGTGTAGAACCGATAGTCCATATACTGTAATATTATGCTAGCTTGCCATATGTGGCTGTGGCTGTGTTCACATTGGTTGTGGTTATGCACTGTCACACAGGTGTATCTCACCCTGTGCTGTGACATGGTCATTAAGCCTGCAATATATGCAGGTACATGTGCATACCCCCATATGAGATGTAGGCCAGTGTTGAGCCAGTCTGCCTGCAGCCTGCACAGTGCATTGTTACATGCCTAGCAGCTTAATGTACTTACCCAGTAAGATGTCATGTGGAGATACTTGCCAGATGTACTGCTGCCGGACCTCCCTTAAAAGTCATGTATGTCAGACAGAGCAGTGGGATGCTGTACAGAAGTATGTCAATATCTAGTGGGAAGTATGTGTCCATGGCACCCCTGTACCAGCAGTCATTATGTGTCAGGCCAGACAGGTGTGTGTGAATCCAAAACCGATGGTGGCAAATGTATACCAGTTGTTATGTGTTATACCCATCTACATGGCTGTCTACATCCATATTGTCAGACCCGGTACACATCTTGTGCACTAAGGGATTGTGTGTATACCTCTGGACTGTACAGGGTGTGTCCGGAATTCCACATATATTGGCCAATATCTGCATGCCCTTATGATCTTCAGAGGCCAGTGTATGTAATAGTGGTATATGGGCCTGTAGTATTAAGTATTGGTGGGGAGCACCATAAATGAACTAGGCTGTTACAAAATGTGGGGGTATCAGGGGTGAGCTGCTATAAGGTATCTGGATGTACAATACCGTATACATCAGCTATATTGACATTACTTATATTATTTGGGCTACTGCAAGCCTACTGCCCCCTGCCATACAGACTGTTCTGTTTGTTGGTGTGCTCATGATGGTGTCAGGTATGCCTTGTTATGTGCCAGTTACAACCCATTTGACCACAAAATGTCTTTACCTCCTACTGAGTTTGTACAGAGTGTGGATAGAACCTGCTGAATTACACACCTGCAGTACATATTGTTGATTGTTTGGTATCCTGTGGCACAGTCTGTCTCCATTATTGTACAATTTGAAGGGCTTGGCATGGACAGCAATAGTTGTGAACCTTTCCAGACTACTGTATTAGTGTAACTGTTTCACAGTTGCAGTACTCTGTTTATATGGTTATCAGTATCTGAACAGTTATATGACATGGCATATAGAACTGTTATAGTACACAATTAACAGATTCCCATTTCTGCAAATCTGTGTGTGGTGTCTTTCCTATGACCTTTCTATGGGTATATGTTGCAGGCAACGATTGACATTTGTATGGGTGGCCCATACAGTGTCCAGTTGTTCAGGTGTTAACTGTAGGCATAGTGGCTGTTCCATATTGTGTGCACCTCCTACATATGTATCTTACTGTACATATATCTGCATGTGTACGTGTAGTCACATGTATATATATATATATATATATATATATATATATATATATATATATATATGTGTGTATATCTGTATCTGCATATCTGTGTCTGTGTATCTGTATCCTGGGGATATTGATGGCGTCCACATATTACATGTCCTATAGGAGACAGACCGTACTTGGTAGTGTATTGCAAGGCGCATGTGGTTGGGTGTGGTGGGGATGGCTATTTGTATAACACGTATAGTGTGTGGGGCCTCTCAACCCCATTAATGGTGCATATGGACATATGTGTATTTGTTAATCTGCCATTGCTATCTACAGATGTATGGCTATATATATATATATATATATATATATATATATATGTGTGTGTGTTAACATATATATACCTACGACTGTATATACCTACATAGATATATATCTGCGTACACATATGTAACGTGCTGTGTATATGTAGACATATAGGGGTAGACACATATATGTGTTGAATTAGCCATAAGCATGTATATATGTGTACATATAGTGATATATATGTATACAGAGTTAGAAGAACAAAATGTGTATATATATATATATATATATATATATATATATATATATATATATATGTATATATACATATATGGATATGTCATATCTGCTCAGATTTTAAGATAGTTACACACACAGACCTCTAGGTGTTGGTATACATTCTCTGTACTGTTGCAAGACAGGACTGGATGATATGTTTCTGACAACAATGAAGTTCTGTGTATCTGTCATGGCTTAGTGGTACATTACTTTGTCTATGGTGTGCAGGGTCCTTGGTGTGAGCCTTGCAAGAGCTGTTTATTTTGTTGCTGGCCAGGACATGGCCTGTTGGATACAGAGTGATTAAGGCACTTTAAAGCAGTTGTAAGCAGGTTTGCGCGGGTTTGTGCAGAGCTAAGCAATGCCTACACAGGTTAAGCAATTAAGAAGCTGAGTGTATGAAAATGTAACCAGAGGTTAGCACTGCTTACCTCTGTGTAAACCCAGTTATAACTGCTTTAAAGTGCCTTAATCACTCTGTATCCATCAGCCCTTGTACTGCCTAGCAACAAAATAAACAACCTCTGTTAGGCTGGACTCCAGGACCATGCAAACCATAACCAAAGTAATTTACCTTTAAGCCATGTCAGATATACATAACCCTGCTGTATACACATACATATCATCCAGCGCAGTCATTCAACAGTACAGAGAAAGTATTCCAACATGTAGACGTATGTGTGTGTGAAAATATATTAATGTCTAAAGAGATACAACATATTGCTATATATATATATATATATATATATATATATATATATATATATATAAACATGTACACATGCAAATACCTACAGCTATAGATATATATGCCTACATACATATATACAGCAATATATATATATATATATATATATATATATATATATATATATATATATAAATAAATACACATATGTAAGCAGATATATATATATATATATATATATGTGTGTATTGATATAGGTATGTACGAACATACATCTGTAGATAAAGTGGGAACATAGCAGAAACATATATGTCCACATGCACTATTAATGGGGTTGACAGGCATGAACAACATATGTCATGCATGAATAGGTATTCCCCCTGACAGCCAAACACGTCTGCCCTGCAATACACTACCAAATGTTGCAGATCCCATAACCAGGACCTTACAAGACAAGGGCACAATATGTTAAAAGTACTCCATCCCACCTGTATGATGTCAGGCTGGTATCAGTAACATATCATGCAGTACAGTCAGGCTCATAATGACTCGCATTTTGCAGTCATCTGTTACCTTTGTTAGCCAGAGTCCAGTACTGTTGGCCTGTACTTCAGAGATATAGTTGCCACACAACAATGGTCCCAGAACTGAACCCTGAGGTACTCCACTTGTCACCTGTCTGGAGCTGGATTTGGAGTCAGTTACATCTGCAGTTTGGGTTCTGTCAGTAAGCCATGTGGCAAACCATCGAGTGGCATAGGGATGTATAGCTGGATTAGTATGTTAATCTATGTTTCCCTACTGGGGAATGGTGTTGAAGTGCTTGGCGAGGTCCACATAGGCTTTGTGACCACCTTACCCTCTTCAGCAGCTATGCAGACTGAGTCAAAGCAGTCAGTCAGGTTCAGGAGAGAAGACTGGCCTCCATGAGCCCATTCTGTGTGAGGTCCAGTGTTTGCATGTTGCCAATGTCTGCATTCAAAGATTCCATGATAATGCATTCCATGGCCATGCAGATCAGGCTTGTCAGACTGATGTGACGGTAGTTCCCGGGATCCAAGGTGGGTCCCCCCTTGTGTAGTGGGATTACTGCAGCTGTGCGCCACTCAGTGGGCACCAGGCCTGATGTGAGGCTATGATTACACATGACAGTTAGGTGAGTTGCCATTTCATTTTGTAGTTCATGTAGTACACAGCCCAGGATGTCATCTGGTCCAATGGATGCTGTATTCGTAGCTGTGGATAGTGCAGTTTCTACCTGTGTGGCCGTGATTACTGGGCATTGGAACTCATTTCGTATTGACATGGGCCCTTTTGGGGGTGAGAGGGGGTTAAATGTGGCACTAAATCAATCTGCCAGGATATTGGCAAATTCCCTGGGAGCAGTCTGTGTAACGCCATTCTGTTGTTGCCCAGAACACTTCTGAGCATTGCCAGTTAGATTCTGGACATAACTATAGAATGCTGAGTGGTTGTCTGTGGAATCTTTGGCAATTATAGTTACATAACCAGCTCTGGAGGATTCCATGAGGTATCTCAACTTCCTACTGGGGCTGGTAAGGGAGTTGTTTGCATCCTTGGAATATCCGTTTTCCTTCAACAGTGTCTACCTTCTGTTGTATACTCTGTTCATGGCAGGAGACCTCCAGACTGGCTTGCTTATTTGGGAGGAGAGCATCATGGCTCTATGTGGGATGTCAGGAAACATGCACAAGTGGATGTGCTCATACTGTGCCTTAGTGCAGGATTCATCAGTTGAACTGTCAGCTCCTGTCTCCATGGGCATCACAAACATTGTCACCTTTGCCTTGAGTAGCATGACGTTGGCTGTGGAGAGGCCTTTTACAGACAACTGTATATACATTCCTTTCACATGTTCGGTGTGATTACTTTGGTGAAACCTCAGTCTCATGTATTGCTGTGATGGCTTAATGGTTAGCTACTGTGACTGTAGTATACAAGGTTCTGGGTTCATGACCTGCAAAGGCAGGTTATTTTTGTTCTGGCCAGAACAGCGGTTAATGCATACAGACTACTTAGGGCAATTTAGGTTAGTCACACGCAATACAATTCAAATGCCCTACTTTGGCAGTCCTGCTGATTTCAATCACTGTGAAGTACACCTATGGGGAAAGAGTACTCCAGCAATATCTGTGGTGTGTGCTATAACAGCGTAATGCTGTAGTGTGATACAGAACTCTGGTAGGGGTTCTATTCTCACACATGGGAGTTGTGGATGCTTTTGTGTCTGTTCCTAAGCCTGTGTAGGGAGCAATGCATGTTTGGCTAGTCACACTCACTAAAACTCATTTGCCCTACTTTGGCACTCCTACTGATGTCACTCACTATGAAATAAACCTTTGGGGGAAGAGTACTCCAGTAATCTCCATGTGTCGATGTTTGTCCGTCATGTCCTATGTGGAGGTGGTTGTGAGTATGTAACAACTGGACTCAATGTTGAGTGGGTTTTGCAAATCTCTTATATGGTGCCCTTAGTATATATATCACAATATCCACCATGCAGGGATGACAGATGTGATAACAGTACATAGTCAGTCAGGGGTTCGATACCCTGGACTGGTAGGTGTGTGGCACAAACATACTTACCTTTTACTCTCCCAACCCACCCTGGCTTATCTTTGCCTCTGTCTTTTACAGACAACTGTATATACATTCCTTTCACATGTTCGGTTTGATTAGCCTATGGTGTGATTACTCATGTATTGCTGTGATGGCTTAATGGTTAGCTACTGTGACTGTAGTATACAAGGTTCTGGGTTCATGACCTGCAAAGGCAGGTTATTTTTGTTCTGGCCAGAACAGCGGTTAATGCATACAGACTACTTAGGGCAATTTAGGTTAGTCACACGCAATACAATTCAAATGCCCTACTTTGGCAGTCCTGCTGATTTCAATCACTGTGAAGTACACCTATGGGGAAAGAGTACTCCAGCAATATCTGTGGTGTGTGCTATAACAGCGTAATGCTGTAGTATGATACATGACTCTGGTAGGGGCTCTATTCTCACACATGGGAGTTGTGGATGCTTTTCTGTCTGTTCCTAAGCCTGTGTAGGGAGCAATGCACGTTTGGCTAGTCACACTCACTAAAACTCATTCGCCCTACTTTGGCACTCCTACTGATGTCACTCACTGTGAAATAAACCTTTGGGGGAAGAGTACTCCAGTAATCTCCATGTGTCGATGTTTGTCCGTCATGTCCTATGTGGAGGTGGTTGTGAGTATGTAACAACTGGACTCAATGTTGAGTGGGTTTTGCAAATCTCTTATATGGTGCCCTTAGTATATATATCACAATATCCACCATGCAGGGATGACAGATGTGATAACAGTACATAGTCAGTCAGGGGTTCGATACCCTGGACTGGTAGGTGTGTGGCACAAACATACTTACCTTTTACTCTCCCAACCCACCCTGGCTTATCTTTGCCTCTGTCTGCCTCTCTCACACCCTCTCTGGTGGATGTGCAGACTTACACCTGCTTGGCATAGGCAGTGGCATGCGTATTGTCACTGATGCTCATAATCAGCTGATGGCCTCTGCACGAATTACAGCCCTTGTCTACCTGATTGCATGTGGAACAGCTGTGGTAACATTCCCATAGCCAATTGCATGGGAACACACCCCAATTTCTAGGAATATCATGTTGGTGTTGGGCCATTTCATTCACTGTGAGCAGGAACTAGATCTGTTGTTTGGCAAACAGCATCACAGATGGATTGGGGACTTACCTCTGACAACATACACTGTGGAAACAGGACAACACACAAGAGGGGGATGTGCCTGTCTTGACTACAGACTGTAAGTGCTGCTATACTGCATTTGGGTTAATATTGGTTTAACAGTGTGTGTGTGGCTATGGCTGCCCTACATGTTTTAATACTTGTCATGTCAGTGCTATGTTTATGGGGAACCCCCATCTGTAGGGTCATCTGCAGACTGGGCAGTGTGCGGTGCCTTGTGTTCCTTGTGTTACCCACAGAGCACCTATCTCTCAACTGCAGAAGGTAGTGTGAGGATTGCAGTCAGTAGATGGCGACAGCCGGGAGAGTTACTGACATCATATCCCTCAAAGGACATAAGGTACAGCAACCCTGTTACAACAGTAAATCAGGAGGGTGGCCTAGTGGTTAAGGTGCTTGCCTTACAAACACACGGTGTAGGGTTTGAGTCTTGCAAGGGATAATTGGCTAGGCTTAAAATGGCTCCCAAGGGCAATTAGCCTAGTACTAATCTATGAACCTAAATGTATGAGGTTGTCACAGTGACATGCCAATATTGGCCCTGTGTTTGTGCCTCCAGCCACAACTCTGTCAACCTTTGTACATATGCCATGCAGTAGGAGGTGCATATACTCTGTACACCATATTCATTGACAGCATATCTGATAACAAGTCAGTGAGATATCAGACTGCTACACATGTTATGTAAAGTAGGGGTTATATTTGAGGACATAGCCTGGGCATTCTGTGGTTGTGTGTACAGTACTGAGGTATGTGTAAGTCTGGTAATTGTTGACAGTGTGTGTATAGTGAAAATGTACCTTGGCCTGTATAGAGACTGTGGTAGATGTCATTGTTCCTGGTCCTGTTCTATCTGATGTTACATGCTGCTCCAGATGTACTTCTGCCGGGCCACCATGACAGTCATGTATGTCAGACAAAGCAGTGGGATGCTGTTCAGATGTATGTCACTAACTAGTGGGTAGTATGTGGCCATGGCACCTCTGTACCAGCGGTTATTATGTGTCAGGACAGACAGGGTTGCATGAATGCATAACCTATGGGGGCAAATGTATACCAGTATTTACGTGTTATACCCATCTACATGGCTGCTAACATCCACATTGACAGGCCTGATCCACATGTCTTGCATGAAGGGGTTCTGTGTATAGCCCTGGACAGACCAGCATGTGTCAGACTGTCCACATATATTGGCCATATCTCAGCTGTAGTCCACAGGGGCGTTACTGTGCTAGCAGTGATACTGTACTATGATGACCTTAGGATGTCTGTCAGTAGCCAATGGCGCACATGTTAACAGCAGATGTGGCCTCCCACACACACTATTTCTGTGAAGACTATCTCTATTACAGTAGCAATAGTTTACAAATATACCTGCAATACATACATGACATCCCTTTGCACTGAGAGGTTGGGACTATTGGGGCTGAGGTAGGGGTCCGCTCCATGTGCAGGACATATGGCAAAGATATATGTATATATAATTATACATATATCCATATAGATATGTACACATATACATATCTAGCTTACTGTATGACAACATATTTATTTATTTTTATTTATTTTTATTTTACATTTGTTGACCGGGCTATTCTAGCTGGATATATTTCCATTTTCAGTAGAGGCCCGGGGAGAAAAGCTCCACACAGATATAAAAAAGTATAAAATATTGTTACATGGTAAAATAAGGAATAATAAACAAAATAGAAACAGGTAGTTATTACATTCCAGATATAAAAACACTTGAGAAAAGTTACAGTAATCAGAATAATGCTTAAGAAAGCTAAAACAGATATAATACTGTAAGAGTTATGTACAATAGATATAAAAAACACTTGAGAAACAGTAACAGTGAACAGAGTATTGCTTAAGACAGCTAAAACAGATAGTAAGAGTTATGTACAATAGTTCATATCAGGTAGAAGGATTTAAATAATAAGTTGATTAGAGTTTAAATAATGTCAGTCTTATTTACTAGACAAAGCATGTAAATGTTTGGAAGTTTGGTAAGAAGAGGAAGAAACGGGTGAAGAGGATGGTTAGACAGGGTTACTACAAGGGCATAGCCAGTGCATTTGGAGGTGTTTTCTAAGTTTTTGTTTAAAGAGTGGCAAGGATGTAATTAGAGTTAGTTCAGTGGGTAATAGGTTCCAGTTTTTTCCTGCTGTGTTGGTAAACAGAGAGTCACCAGCTGTATTATTTGACTTTGTTAAGCTAGCAAGGAGTTTGCTAGAAGAACGTAGGGAGTTCAGATTATTATATGGGACTAAGAGTTTTGAGAGTATAGGGGTATTATTGGGTTGGTAAAATATCTTGTGGGCAATTGTGAGTTGGGGGATTATCAGATGGTTTTGGAATTCCAGCCAATCTAGTTGTCTAAGATTAGAACAGTGATGGGTTCTGAAGGGATTGCCAGTAGCGAATCTGGCAATGTTATTATAGGAAGTTGCTAATTTGTTAAGATTGGTTTTCTTAAGGTTGGTAAATATAGGTGAAGCATACAGAAGGGTTGAGATTAGGTGGGCGTGAGCGATCTTGGCTCTGGCTGCTGAGGTTAGAAAAGGTTTTATTCTGTATAAGGAGCCTATTTTTCTGTTTACTATTTTAATGGTGTTGTTTATATGGTAATCAAATGAGAGATTATTGTCAATGGTTATTCCTAGAAGTTTAGTGGTAGAGTCAGGGAGAATAACAGTTCCATTATTTGAAGAGATTGAGAAGTCTAAGGGGGAGGACCTAGTAGTGGGTGTAAAGAGAAGGAGTTTTGTTTTTTTGGCATTAAGAAGGAGACAACGTTTGGTAAACCATGTTTCTACAGTGTTGAAAACATCTTGAGTAAGAGAATATAGTTTAGATGGAGAGGTTGATGAGCATATTAGTGTGGAGTCATCTGCATATTGAATACAAGTGGCTTGAGGAATTGCTACATGGAGATCATTAATAAGTAATGAGAAGAGAAGTGGTCCAAGAATAGAGCCCTAAGGGACCCCGATGGTAACAGGTAAAAAGGATGAGACTTGATTTTCCCAGAGGACTGCTTGTTGCCTGTTGCTGAGGTATGATCCGAACCATTTAATGGCCAGAGAATCAAAGGAAAGAGATTCAAGAATATTGATTAAGAGGGTATGGTTAACCATGTCGAAAGCTTTAGAGAGGTCAATAAAGAGTGCAGAAGAGAGGAGGTTTTTATTACGGTTTCTATTGATGGTATCTGTGAAGGATAGAAGGGCAGAAGTGGTACTATGTGATGGTCTAAAGCCATGTTGACAGTTTGCTATTAAGTTATGTTGAGAGAGATGGTGTAGAAGTTGTTGGTGAATGCATTTTTCCATAATTTTTGCTAAGGGTGATAAGAGAGCAATTGGCCGATAGTTAGAGTAATCATTAGAGTTCCCACCTTTATGTAAGGGGATAATGTGGGAGATTTTCCAAACATCTGGGATGGTTCTTTCTTGGATTGTCCTATTTATAAGGATAGATATAGGGTAAGCAATTACCTTGGCTGCTTTTTGGAGAAATTGGGAAGGAAGTTGGTCAGCAGATGGAGTACATGGCTTAAGTTTTAGAATAAGTTTATAGACGAGAGAAGTAGAGATGGGCCTGTGTTCCAGCCTCTGTCCTCCACCTACATACCTGGCTTTGCATATGTGACATGCTGTCAGAGGTTGTTATGTAGTGGGCTGTGTGTATGTCATGCTGTCATTCCTGCCACCCCTCCACTGCTGTTGTGCTCCCCCCCACACATACTGGGGGGTTGGGGCCATATATGTTTGGGCTTCACCTACACAATACATGTGTGCCCTAATGCACTGCAGAGGCCAGTGTACGTAACCGTGGTATATGGCCCAGTAGTAGTGAGTGTACGGGGGTGCACCATGACTAACCTAGGCTGTTACAACATGTGTGGGTATCTGGGGTAAGCTGCCTTAAGGCATCTGGATGTACATTACCATACAATGCACTGTGGGTAAATGCAGGCCCACTGCCTCCTGCCATATGGAATGTTCTGTTTGTCAGTGTGATTGTGATGGTGTCAGTTATGCCTTGTTATGTAACAGAT
Source organism: Protopterus annectens (assembly GCF_019279795.1). Classification (NCBI taxonomy): domain Eukaryota; kingdom Metazoa; phylum Chordata; order Ceratodontiformes; family Protopteridae; genus Protopterus; species Protopterus annectens. Next base: position 149,511,204 of record NC_056730.1, read on the forward strand.
ACATCCCATTGTGTTAACTGGGGTCTGTACCCCCTTAGGGATTGTGTACAGAGTGTAGCTAGAGGCTGCTGACCTATACATCTGCATTACGTACTGTTGATTGTCTGGTATGCTGTGGGCCAGTCTGTCATTACTATTGTACTACTTGAAGGCCTCGGCCTAGACAGCAACATATGTCAACTTTTACAGACTACTGTATCAGTATAACTGTTTCACAGTTGCATTACACTGTTCATATGGATGTCAGTGTCTAAACGGCTATATGACATGGCATATACAACTGTCATAGTACAGAAATATAGCTTTCACATTCATTTATGCGCACCTGTTTGGTGTTGTACCCTTTGATATCTCTGTGGGTATGTGTTGCAGGCTATGAATGTCATTCATATGGGTGGCTCATACAGTCTCCAGTTGGTAAGGTGGTGACTGTAGGAATACTGGCTGCTCCATACTGTGGGCACAAACTACATATGTATATTAATGTACAAATCTCTGTGTGTGTATTTGTAGTTACATATATATATATATATCTATAAATATGTATAGATATATGTATATACCTGTATCTGCATATAGGTGTCTGTGTATATGTATCCTAGGGATGGCCATGTCGTGTGTGGTCCTGGTTATGGAATCTGCAACACTTGGTACTGTATTACAGGGGAGATGTTTGGCTGGGGGGGGGGACTATACCTATTCGTACCAGACGTATATTGTGTGGGGCCTCTCAACCCCATTAACATTGCATGAGGACATATATGTTTTTGTTATATCCCCATTGTTATCTCCAGATGTCGGTCCGAATACACCTATATGTATATGTATATATCTGCTTACATATATATGACCTGCTGTATATATTTACACATGTAGACCTATATATCCATAGATGTAGGCATTTGCATGTATATATGCTCATATATATTTATATATGTATATATATATATATATATATATATATATATATATCTACATATATATATATATATATATATATATATATATATATATATATATATATATATATATATATATATATATATCTACATATATCAATATGTTGTACCTGTTTAGACATTAATATATTTACTCACACGCATACATCTATATGTTGGAATACATTCTCTGTCCTTTTGAATGACTGGGCTAGATGATATGTTTGTGAAAACATCAGGGTTATGTATATCTGCAATGGTTTAGTGTTAAATCACTTTGTGTATGATGTACAAGGCCCTGGGCATGAGCCTTGCAGAGGCAGTTTATTTTGTTGCTGGCCAGAACATGGCCTGTTGCATACAGAGTGATTAAGGCACTTTAAAGCAGTGGTAAGTGGGTTTGCACAACGGTAAGCACTGCTAACGTCTGCTTATGTTTTCTTACAGTCAGTTACCTTCAAATTTCTCAACTTGTGTAGGCATAGCTTACCCCAGCGCAAACCCGCACAAATCAGCTGACTGCTGCTTAAACGTGCTTACTGCCGCTTACCCCCATGCTAATTTCTTTAAAAGAAAAAAAGAAGGGGTTGATAGGAAAGTGCTGAAAAACAGGGCACAAAGAGGGAAAGACAGTAGGGAAAATAGCTAGGCATGTGCAGGAAGGGTATAGGAAAGGTTCATAGCTGCCCATTTCTTCTACAACAACAGCTGTGGCATATACACTATATTTGCAGGTACATTTAGACCCTCAATCCCCTGGGGGATGGGTGAGGACAACAGATATTCATTGTGATGCCATTTAGACCAGATTACATGTATCCAGTGGACATGTGTGCAAAATGGACAGCTATGTATGGGGCGAGATTTTTTTGTGGAACAGATTGCCCTTTTTTTTCAGGTGAGAGTGGGATGTTGGGGAGGGGTGATAGGTATATTTGGGGAGGGAGGATGGGTAGGTTAACAGACAAGACATACAAAATGCATACATGGCTGGTATATGACACATGTGGGGGATAAACACCTTGGACAGGGAGGGGTGTTTGGAAGTCACAAGCCCATGATCCCCTAACTGGAAACAGTGGGACTGAGGTCCCCATCCATGGGCAGTCACCACTGCACCTTCACGGCCCCGAAGGTGGCTGTGCTGGGGACTGTGTAGGAGGGGCAGGCTCACCCTCTAATAGTGCCACTCAGCCCTCAAGCCAGCGTAGCCGCTCTCGATACTCCAGATTGTGCTCCCTAAGCACCACGGCCTGGACCTGTTTACAGGTGACAGGTTCCCCTCCACGCCCGCTCCGCGGGGGGGGGCGAGCCCCATTCCCTGCAGTGTTTCCTCCCGAAGGTGACACAGGGCCCACAGAGGAGGAGGTCCCAGGCTGGGCCCCAGATGTGCTTGCTGGTGCCCGGTGCCATGGCCAGCTGAGGTGGGACAGGTGGGTCCGCTGGGACCAACCTTCCCATACGAGTTGTCTTGTCGCAGGTTTATGACAGATATGGGTTAGTTACAGTCAACAGCATTCAGGATTAGTTATAACAGCATGCATAGGTATGCCCATTAACCCGACACACCAGATTTAACACAGTTGCAAGCAAGCAGAACACATGCTTATATGGAACAATAGTGGCCATTACAGGAGCATGCGGGTTTCGTTGATAGCAACAGGCCACCAATATGGGTGTATTTTAACATGGCACATGCATTGAAACAAATGTGAATATTTATAAACCATCAGGACATATGTCCCAACAAAAGTTTGGAGTGTACACATACCAGCTGAGTGTCATTGGGTTATTATGCACATATGGTAGGGGTGAGAGAGGGGGTTCAATTAACAACTAATATATCCTTGTAGTTTTCACAACATTCTTAGTCACTGCAGTGATATTTCTCTTACTTGTATTATTACACTACACAATGGCCTTATATTGTACACTGGTATGCTTATAGATTATTATATATATGACCAGTGTCTTATATACAGGTGTGACAGGCTGCAGGTGTTAATGCAACATATGTTGAGAATTGCCGTCATACACTTTGGGTGAGGTGCTAGAATGACAGGTGGTTTGTTTTCATATACATTCTCTGACTATGTACATGTTTGAGTATCAGTTATATGTCATTGACAGCTGCCTACATTTCTTGGATTATCACACTGAATTTTCAGGGGAACAGGGTACCAAGCTGGTGATATGGGCCACTTATCTGGACATGATGGACAGATTGGAGCAGTTGTGGGGTATAAATATGCATACAACTTACAATTTGAACATTCAAGCAAATTCTGTACAGCTGGGTGTAATTATGCATAAAGCTTTCTATCTGAACATTGTATTACAATCTGTACAGTTGTGGGGGATGATTATGCATACAACTTAGTAGCACTCCCAGGACTCAAACCCCCTGCTGTGTGTGACAAAAAGTTATAGCTAACATCACAGTACACTGTACTATCAGGGAATTGATGTAAAGCTTTCAACTGTTTTCTATCTAAGTCTCCCTAACTTGTACGATATGACTGACCTCTTGGCACTTCCAACATTGTTATGCAGGACTTCATACCCGTTTTATCTGCATACCACAGTGGGGGTGACACTGCTTAAGATACAACAGTACTATTTATAGTATGGAACAGATTGCCAACATATGAGAGAAGAGTAAACAGAAGCACTCCAGGGGTTATACCTTTATTCACAGACTATTACATATTTATTTCCACTGGTACAACACTTTCTAAGGCTCTTATAGTTTTTGCTATGACAGTATATGCAGATTGATTACTAACCTGCCTCGCAATGCAGCCTTTGCAGCCTAGCATCATGGGCTTGCTGGTTTGCAGCCCACTTATCTGCAGCTGTTAGAGAAATGCATTGATATTTATCCATACCTATCCAAAGTATACACAAGCTAGGCAATTATTTACTACTTAGTAGAATGTGTACTTACTCAGTACAGGGGCATTGGCCATCTGCAAGGAGACTCCTGGATCCACTGTTCCAGTACATCCCCCCTCCGCCACTTCAGATCAGCATGGTGCCTGACTTACTCACCAGTCCGGGGGATACCTGTGGCACTGGTGAGGTCATGGGCGAGACAGTCCCAGGCCTCCATTTTGTACTGCGAGCCCTGGTACTGGACCTGCAGTAGTCTCTGATCATGGTGTTTTACTAGGAACTATACCATGATTTTTGACTCCTGGATGCCCCAGCGCAGCGCTCTAAATCGAGTGCCTTCACCCACACCAATCATTCTGCCTGCAGTAGGAAGCTACAACCAGTTATGTGAAGTATTCCCACCTGTGGGGTTTAAATATGGACATTTATCCGCACTTTCCCGTGATTGGCCAGTTTTTAAAAGGCTAAGCTATGGGCACACCTGCTTATATAAGGTTGGCACTGCTTAAAGAGGTATACCACTAGGCAGATTGAATTGGCTCCCCTACACATTGCTTACACTTACTAACATGAGCTGTGCTGAGGTTAGCAATGCTTAATAGTTGATTATCATTATATTTGCCATTTGGCAATGATTTATTCTTCATTACAGGTTATATATGTGTCTGGTATCCGTGATTCATGTGTACATACACTGTATGGGGACCTGGAGACTTCTACACTTTATTACAATCACACCTCGGATATATGCTTACTGCAGTACATCATTTCACATATTTATCTTATGTAGAATGTAGAATGTTATAACACTTCACACTGCACATAGATTCAGTTCAAATGTTTGGATTGGTTTTCCTGTGGTGAGGATTAGTTTGCTGATACCTCATTCATATCTATTGCTATGATGGCTTAGTGGTTAACTACTGTGACTATAGTGTACAGGGTCCTGAATTTGAGCCTTGCAGAGGCAGTTTATTTTGTTGCTGGGCAGAACATGGGCTGTTGGATACAGAGTGATTAAGGAACTTTAAAGCAGTTGTAAGCGGGTTTGCGTGGGTTTGCACAATGGTAAGCAATGCTAACCTCTGGTTACAGTTTCTTACACTCAATTAGCTTCTACTTTGCTTAGTCTGTGTAGGCAATGCTTACCCCCGCGCAAACGCACTTAAACATGCTTACTATTGCTTATTTGTGCTTAAACATGCTTACTAGTGCCTTATTCATTATGACACTGACACTTCACATGTGCAGTTAATGCAGTACTCCAGTTCACATTTAAATGTTATTATGTATGTTATACGACAAAAAGATGTGAGAATATGTTCATATACAGGTTTCACATGGAAAATGATATGTGCTGCAGTGGGACTCAAACTGGGAATGCCTGTTTATTAGGCAGACGCTGTAACCACAACACTATTGCTATGCTGCTTCATTTGCATATATATTTCTTGTTATCCTCTTCAGCCTTTTCAGCTGCTTTACCCGTAGCTAAGCGATGGGCAAACCCACGCATCTACGGTTAGCTGTACGCGGGGTTTTAAAAAAAAAATACTACAAGGGTTTCTTCATTTTATTTCAGAGTTCTCTTGCTGTTGAACACATGGGGAATGTTGGTGGGGATATGTGGACACTTATGAGTGGTGTCGCTAATTTATTTACACATTCTTCTGTTCTACTTTGCAGGGGCATGTTTATTCTGAGAGATCTGCTCTCAGACACACCCCCTGCACTCGTCCACGCTCCGTGTAGCATTAGGGGTTCGGGCAGCGTGCCTTCCTTAATATGCATGGCATGCTGCTGTCCTCCTCTTAAACTGCCGCTTCCGTGCAGGACTAGATTAGTCCTGCACAGAAGATTAGTGAATCCGGGGGAATGATATAGAGGTAACATTTGCTGACCTGGTCCTGATGGACAAAGTATCAAGACTCAGATCTCATTGTGATACTAATTAATAATATCCCAGAAAAAAAATTACTCTTCCACCATTGCAGTCACACTAGAGATAATCAAACTCTGAACCATCATTCAATTCTTTAGATCAAAATCATAAAAATAACATTGACAAATTCTTCTCCAATCTCTCGTACAGCGACTGAACACCTGGTTATAAATGTGTTGACCTTTCCATTACTATTAAGCAGTTTAGCCATTTAGTATCAAGAATACAAGAGAAAGGATTTCCCCTAAATGCATGACTACAGGAACATAGATCTGACAGATGAATGGCAAAACAGCACCTTACACTACTTACACTAAGGGAAGAAAGGAAGTACCTCTGAAAAAAACAGGAACCAGTCATTCACAAACTAAAAGAGAGAGGAAAAAGACACACGCACACACACACACACACACACACACACACACACACACACACACACACACACACACACACACACACACACACACACACACACACACACACACACACACACACACACACACACACACACACACATATACACACACACAGAAATTTGGTTTCCTAATAGATTCTGCCATGAAAGCCATCTGCAGATATGGAGCATTGTTTTTTTTTTTTTAGAGACAAGAAGAAAACTCACCGTACTAAATCCATATACTTCTGGAAAGACATTGCATTGGTAGAGCACCCAAAAATTATACAGGCTCAGCTTGCTGCACCTCCAAATGTTCTTGTCTATCCTGAAAACTTTTTAATAACATTTCTTACAGTTCCTTCAACTCCCCCTCTCCACAACATGTGACCTAACAACACTCAAGTGTCTCCATCCAGCCTAGCCATCCACAACGAAGGAGCATGTAACAGATATAAAAAAATACAAGTATTAAAAATGCCATAGCAAAACACAGTTTAACCTCTAGAAGTTTCAACAAGTTTATTTTAGTGTTTTGGATTTTGTCCCATGCTCTATAAGGGTCAGGGACTTCAACAACACGTTCCATGTGAAGGAATTGAATGGCAGATTTAAATATGAGTACTTCTCCAGGATTAAATGAATGTTGTCAATATTAAATGCCCTTTTAAGTCTTTGTCAGCAAGAAAGTAATTTTAATGATTTTAGCTTGTTAGGATTATTAGAAACATTATATTATATGTTTGAGTTTACATTGTCATGTAATTGGTGTCACATGACTTGTTTTAATATATTTAAATGGAGTTTGAATAGCTTTTGGTGTTTCTGAAGTTCCATTAAATTGTATGAATGAAAGTGCTAAAATTAAATTGTTTTTTCAAGTACAGTTTTTTGTTTTATTTCATTATTGTTTTCGTAGTTGCACTTTCAGCTGAACGACATAGTTTTTTCCATGTTTGAATTCACCACAGAGTCTAGGTCATCCCTTATATCCACCCTGACATCATATCTTCTGATATATCAGGATCATACATGGAAAATCTATTGGACATCTGGATTGGATATGGCTGCCTCTCTAAAGGTGATTTGGATTTTCTAGTGTGCAAAGGTGAATTGTTATGATGGATACCTTCATTTATGTGGCTTGGAACACACCTTATATTGGGTAGAACAGCTGCTAGATGAGGATGAGGTTAAAGGTTATGATGAATGTAACTTTGAGGCATGCAGTTGTGGAGGTATTTTGGTCTCTGGCCAAAGTGACTTGCAACACACATTACTGAAAACAACTGTAGATAGCCTTCTCAGGCAGCCTACCCTGGGTTTTGAGAAATGCTATCATACAATAGAACTCTATGGCCCTTTTTGCTACTAGAGGTAGTTTTTATTTTAGCAACTGTTAAAACAAAATCATCCAGACTTCACTGGGTTGGGTTGCTGTTCCTGGTCTGGTAGACCAACAATTCTTTAAATGTACTACCTAAAACACATTTTTAAATCATACACATTTGCTTCTAGTGAATTCATTATATAAATAACTAATCCCAAAATGTCCTTCATGGCTATTCTCCATACAGACTTTGAAAGAATTGTAAATCTTTTTCACTAGATAATTGTACACTGCAGATATATGCAACACAAGTACTAGTCCTCTAAGGGATGTGCATTTGGTCACATCTTTAGCCCAGGAATCCTAGTCCATTTTTTCCTGAAGATCTACAACTGGTTATCTTTACTTGGTTTATTCAGTAAGATTCAATGCCAATACATGCTGTTATAAGGTATCTAGTTTTCTTCTGGAGTGATTTATAATGACATTAACTGGGGGTTACCCTCTTGAGTGATTTGTAATGAGATTAACTCTTGTTAGCTTCTGGAGTGATTTGTAATGAGATTAACTGGGATTACCTTCTGGAGTGATTTATAATGACATTAACTGGGGGTTACCCTCTTGAGTGATTTGTAATGAGATTAACTCTTGTTAGCTTCTGGAGTGATTTGTAATGAGATTAACTGGGATTACCTTCTGGAGTGATTTATAATGACATTAACTGGGGGTTACCTTCTTGAGTGATTTGTAATGATATTAACTCTTGTTAGCTTCTGGAGTGATTTGTAATGAGATTAACTGGGATTATCTTCTGGAGTGATTCTTAATGAGATTAACTGGGGTTTAACTGTCAGCACAGCATGGTGAACTTCCTTTTGAGTGTTGCCATAGACCCTCAGTTACAGCTGTGTGGTTCAAAGATATATTTCATACAGGTCAACAGATAAATGTTAATAATACCAGTCATCTGCAGCTGCACATTCAAATCCTTTTGGCAACATTTACACTCAGTCACATCTTTAACAAGGTTCCAGCTATGTGCCGTGACCACATTCTAAATATCTGAAAATAAGTCAATCCTCCAAACAAGAAGGGAAAACTACCTCTTTCTAAGGGTTAATGTCTAGTCTCCAGGATTACTTTCTCCTTTGTTGATAACTTCTTCAGCTTGTATAATTTTACTGTAAATCAGGAAAAAATCTATATATGTTGTGCTTGCTGCTCTAGAATGACACTCTGTAGCTATGTTGTAAAATTCTAAACTACTGAGATTCAGTTTCTAAAAACAATGTCATTTACTAC
>NC_056730.1:149525004-149642504 GCF_019279795.1 Protopterus annectens
TAAGAAAATGTGTTATTATAAAGACTTGTTCAAAATCTATGATTAGGACACAGGAAGATAAGATAAATAGTTAGAGCCACCTAAGGAAAGGAAGGGGGCGGAGGTACAAGGAAGATAAGATAAAGAGTTAGAGCCACCTAAGGAAAGGAAGGGGGGGGCAGAGGTACAAGGAAGATAAAGGTGATGAGATAACAGAGGAGAGTATGTTTGTCTTTTGGCCTTTTCCCGGTTAGGAGTAGCCATAGCGGAACTCCGGTTCGCTAATGATTGGCAGTTGTTTTTTTTTATGGTGTCGAGTTGCCAGCCCGACGCCCAACCTTCAACGAAGGCATGCCCATTCAACGCATGTCTTTCAAACGCTCACTCGACCATGGGGAGGACATGCAGACTCCACACAGAAGGCACTTGTGATAATAGTATGTAAGGTTTTATGTGTTAGGTCACGAATTCATATAACTTTATTTGCGCCAGTTAACCAGGGAAGGTGCAGGTACAGAGTAATTTATCTATCAGGTATTGCTTCAGCTGGCATTTAAAGTCTTTCAAATTGCAGTGTTCTTCACTGGGATGTTATTCTAGCAATTAGTACTTCATGGTGAATACAGGGAGTATCCTGCATTGCTGTCAGGCTTAGTTATGCAGAGCACTGATTTGTCAGCAGAGCGTAGAAGTATCTTGGCAGTGTAAGGCTGATTGATGGAGTAAAGAGATAGGAACTTTTCCAGGATTGTACTGTAAAATTTTGATGGCTGTAATTAATTGTGAGTTCAATGGAGAATTACTTAGTTCAAGCCAAATTAGTTGTTTTAAAGAGAGGCAGTAATGTGATGTGTATTGTTGGCTGTTCACAAATTTACCTTCTTTATTGTAGCATTGTTCTAGTTTGGCTGAACGAGAGGATTTGAGACTGGTTAGGATAGGAGAGGCATATTTATGTATTTATTTATTTATTTATTTTACATTTGGTTACCGAGAAAGTCCAACTGGACACAACTCCTTTTTCAGTGGAGGCCCAGGGAGAAAAGCTCCACATATAACACAAATTAATAAAGTATACTTACACAGGTACAAATCATAACACTATACATTTTACATCAAATAAAACTAGGATAATAATGCTTTAAACTGCACATCACTAAGAGTAGGATGATAAACAGTACACTATACAGGTATAAAGATGAAACACCTTAAACTGTACAATCAAAAAAACATTCAAAACAAAGCAAGTATGATAGAGTATCATAATATTATGAACTACACACTAAGTGTCTATGCATAGAAAAAGGATTAGCTGTTGAGAAGAAGAGAGAGGTGTAAGGAATGAGACTTGTAAGATAAAAAGAAGTCTACAGCCTGCAAATAAGGGAGGAATGTTTGTCCTAGGGTGGGCAAGAAGGAGATGGAGTTAGTCTAGACTGGGGAGTCACAGTTATAAATCCAGTTAGCTTGCTGGTGTGTTTTTAGAGATTTCTTGACCTGAGCTAAGGACGTTGTGGTTGATATATTAATGGGCAGAGTGATCCATCTTTTAACTATAAAATGTGACTAGAGGGAGGCTCCTGCAGAATTGTTGGCTTAGAACAGAGGGAGGCTCCTGCAGAGTTGTTGGTTTAGAACAGAGCGAGGCTCGTGCAGAGTTGTTTGCTTAGATTTGAGGGAGGTCCCTGCAGAGTTGTTGGCTTAGAATAGAGGGAGGCCCCTTCAGAGTTGTTGGCTTAGAATACTGGGAGGCTCCTGCAGAGTTGTTGGCTTAGAATAGAGGGAGTCTCCTGCAGAGTTGTTGGCTTAGAATAGAGAGAGGTTCCTGCAGAGTTGTTGGCTTAGCATTGAGGGAGGCCTCTGCAGAGTTGTTGGCTTAGAAAAGTGGGAGGCCCCTGCAGAGTTGTTGGCTTAGAATAGAGGGAGGCTTCTGCAGAGTTTTTGGCTTAGAATAGAGAGAGGCTCCTGCAGAGTTGTTGGCGTAGAATAGAGGGAGGCCCCTGCAGAGTTGTTGGCTTAGACTAGTGGGAGGCTCCTGCAGAGTTGCTGGCTTAGAATAGAGGGAGGCTTGTGCAGACTTGTTGGCTTAGAACAGAGAGAGGCTCCTGCAGAGTTGTTGGCTTAGAATAGAGGGAGGTTCCTACAGAGTTTTTGACTTTAGAGACTTGAAGAAGAGGTTTATTGTTGGAGCGTAGGATCCTAGTACTGGAGAAAGAATGTATTAGGTTTTGTAATGCAGGGGTTTTCTTGGGGTAGTAAAGAATCTTGTGGTTATAAATGAGAAGATGGGGAAGTTTAAGCCAGTTGAGTTCTTTAAGGGCTGATCAGTGGTATGTTTGATGTGGGCTATTTAATAGGGTAGGAAGTAGAAAAGAAGTGGCTATGTTTTGTATAGCAGAGTCTGTAAGGTTGTGCCTTACTCTATAGAGGCAGCCTAGCTTTTTGAGTATCTTCTTTATGGCTTGCTGAAGTTGGAGATCAAATTTTAGGTGGTCATCTATAATCACACCCAGTTGTTTGGTGTGGAATACCAGCCTTATATTAGTCTTGCTGGATGACAGTATATTAAAGGTATTTTTTTGGGAGGAGAGAGGGTTGCAAGTAGACAGTAGTAGTTTTTTTTTTTTGGATTCAGGAGGAGATGTAGAGTGTTGAGCCAAGCTTCTATAGAGGATAAGGATTTCTGGGTGAGTGTTTGGAGCGTGCGTAGCATCCTAGGAGCACATATTAAAATGGAGTCATCAGCGTTATGTACTATGGTGCCCTCTTTGGCTGTTGTGTTCATATCATTGAAAATAAGTTAAACAGTGGTGGTCCTAGAATGAAGCCCTGTGGGAGATCAATAAATATAGAAAGGAAAGAGGAGAAATCATGTAGCCATTTCATTGCTTAGGATCTGTTAGTGAGGTAAATAAGAAACCAGTCAAGTGAGGAGGGTGATAGGCCATAGGAAGAGAGTTTAGTTAGGAGAATGTGATGACTGGCTACCTTTCACAGAATGTCCAGATTTTTGCCTTATATTTTTAGACCATTTCTGAAAAATTGTGGCTTCTGGCAAATTAGTGGCAAATCATTAAAGACTGAAGTTAGAAATTTATGAAGGACATTTGAGTTTTAGATTTCATATCCTTCAGAAAATTCATGCTAATGCACACACTGTTATTCTATCAACTTTCTAAGTTTGTAAGAGCAATATTTAAACATTATACCTATTTTTGAGCTTTTGTCCCACTTTTATTTATGGCTTTGTCCAGATTTCTTGCTCTAAGAGGTTGAGACGTATGATTGTATCAAATGCCTTGGAAAGGTTCAAAAAGAGAGTAACTCAAAATATTGTTCCTCAAAATATCTAAAAAAAATATTAAAAGCACAAAACACTGAAAACTCATAATATCGAATCACAAAATATGTAAATTGTATCCAATTAAAAATACCCTGTATCATATTCTACAACTACAAAACTAAGACAAGTGTCATCTTGGTGGTGGTACTGTTAGGGAAAGGCATTCTGGCAACTCCCACCTGGTTGACCTTACTCATATGTGCTAACCCTAACCTTAAGATCAAGTGTCATCTTGGTGGTGGTACTGTTAGGGAAAGGGATTCTGGCAACTCCCACCTGGTTGACCTTACTCATATGTGCTAACCCTAACCTTAGGCCTACCCTTACCACTGCCCATAACCCTAACCCTATGCTTTACATTACTAAAAAACTTTTGTTTAACATTATTACTACATGAAAGAACACAAAACACACAGAACACTAACAGTGCAAAACATTAAATCTGTCCACTTACCCAAACCTAGCCCACAAATTCTCGCACACACACGCACTGGCCATTATAACCTTCTCAACCAACCATTCATTTTCCTGAATACTCCTACCTACAAACATTATACAAAATGAGCATTCAGTCATTTGAGCATTCCATCAAATATGCTTTTAACATCTTGTGCTTTCAATATTTTTAATTCCTGAAAAAAAATGTATTTATTTATTTATATTTGTTTACCATGGCATTGAACTGATCTCAATGAACTATTTGCAAGCACAACCTAGGTAAATAGGATTTCATAAGAAATGAACAAAACATTTTACAGATACAAGGACATGCTATAGAACACATTCACCCTTACATATACAAAAATATGCTACAACATTTAGTTCAAGAAGCAGTTTACAGTGTCAAAACATCGATGGAAAATGGAATTAAGTTTAGCAGAGCTTTTTGGATAAGATGTTGCCATAATGACTGAGATAGCTTATGCTACAGGGAGAGCAGCACATCATTATATAGAGAAGTATAAAGACATTAGAAATGTCATGTAAGAATATTGAAAGGAAAGGAACTGACTTTTGAATGGAATTTTCAGTCAAATGAAATTTAGCTATTTTGAACTGTAACTATATATATATATGGGATCACTACGGATTACCGAACGCTCAAAATCCCGATGCTGAAGATACCGAGGCTAGATGACAGAAACCCCACATTAATGAAAGAGCAGAAGAGTGAAATGCAAAATCCCGATGTTAAGGGATTTTGCATTAGCGCTTCTGGTGTTGCGTTTCAGGTAAGTATGTGTGTTTAAGTGTGTTTGTGAGGGGTGTAGTGTGTGTAAGTGTGTGTTGTGACTGTGGTGTGTGTGTGTGTGTGTGCGTGTGTGTGTGTGAGGGATTGTAATGTGTGGGTCTGAGTTTGCCTTGTGTGTCTGTCTGTGCGATCTCGGAGTTAGAATAATAAAGTAGGGGGGGTGCAGGGGGGCTTGCCCCCCTGCCTATGTCTAGTGTAGGATGCATTGTTTGGTTGTGGGGGGAAGGTGTGTGTGTGTGTGTGTGTGTGTGTGTGTGTGTGTGTGTGTGTGTGTGTGTGTGTTGTTTGGCTGTGTAAGTTTCACGATTTTGAATTTCGCGGTTTTACATATTCGGTATTGTGAGGTTTCGGGCATGTGGTCTCGATGTTTTATACGTCAGGATTTTGGGCGTTTGGTATTTAGTAGTGATTATATATATATATATATATATATATATATATATATATATATATATATATATATATATATGTGTGTGTGTGTGTGTGTGTGTGTGTGTGTGTGTGTGCATACAGGTGCTCTAGCATGTGTGGGTGTCTTTCTGTCTGTTCATCTGTCTCTCTGCATTTGTGTAATGTAATGTATTGTAAAAACACATACACTCAAACATGTAAACACACACAGTCTACACACAGATATAAAACAGGATAGATATACTGAGAAATAAATACACACAGGTTATTTTTTTAAGTGACTCTGTCAAGTCTCCTGTTGTTCTGTTTCCATTTTACAGAAGAAAACTCAACTGCATCCCTTGCTGAATAAAAGAATTCTACAATGCCATTTCAGCTTAACTCAGACTTAACACTTTCAAACCTTACCCGTCAGTATTATTCTCCTATGCAAATTCTAACCACCAAATTCAGTCAATGTAATATTCCAAATTAAAGGATGAATTGTAGCTCTGTGTTTTCTAAAGAGACATCTGTGATGTCAAATGCCTTCTAGAGCAATTAGCAAAAGAAGGAAAAACCTATCTCAACATAATATATTTCAGGAGTATTTTCTGCTATAATTTGTTCATATAGTCCCATGCGTATCTGCAGTATTTATGGTATTATGCTATAATGGCTGATTGGAAGGCAGTGTATATTTGTAATGAGGGAACAGAACTTCAAATGATGCAGCATCCTGTTCATATCTTGCAGTGACTTTTAGCTCTCTGCGTGACCTTAATGCAAAGTATTGGCTCACACTGTGTATTAGTCCTTTTCTATTACCATTTTGAAGCATAATGTAGCTGAAAATTGAGACTTCTTTATGTATTATAAAAGGCTAACGATAACATATGAACAACTTTACTGAATCTGTTAATTAGCTGACATTGAATCTGTCATGAACATCATAATGATAATTCTAGTATTTTATTTACAATTTGGACCCATAAAGTGCTCCTGAATGAAATTTTTGTGTAAATAGATACTTGAAGTTCTCCACTGAGACGTACAAAAACCTGTGAGCTTGTAAATGGGATTTCAGAATGATTTGAATGCTGTAATAAAACTACTAGCAGAGCAAACACTCTGCAGAATTGAGGATTTCGTATTATCTTAATTACCACTTTCTTCATCTTCTCCTGTGCAATACTAAAAAGGTAATAGCCTTTTATGATGACAAATGATAACACTGCCATTATTAATTATGTTCAATTCATTTTCATATCAAACTGCCTGAAGTTGTCATGCTTTAAAATAAAATGGAAATAACATAGCAAGTAGAATAGAAAGTATTTAAATATATTAGTAATTTGTACTTATCAGTAATAGGATCTAGGACTATCGAACGAAAGTTCAATAGTCCGAATCCACAATCACCGAACACACTTTAACGAAAGTGCTTTCACTGAAAAAGCGCTTTCGTTAAAGTGTGTTAAAAAAAAAAAAACACTAAATCTACTTTTATGCATGGGGCAAGCCCCTCTGCACCCCCCATGTGGGGGGCACCCCCCTACTTTAATATTCTCACTCCAAGATCGCACTACAGTGAGGAAAATGGAATATTCTCTTATCTGCACCATAGTACGGCCTCCACAACAGGCATACTTATGCAAAAGTGCTTCTTCGGTGAAAAGCACTTTCGTGTAAGTATGCTCGACCGATAGTGATTCGGTGATGTTGTCATTCGGGGATCAGTACAGATCCCCAGTAATAATAGTGAAATAAGGAACCAGCACATTTCAAACCTAATTTACAACACATAACTTGAAATTACAGCTTTAGCAAAAAAATTTACATAGAACAGTTGTACAAATAAAGTCTTATGGAGAAGGTGAAAACTCAAGACTTGAACCATGATGTGGAAGGCTTTAGGTTCATAATTAAACGCTAGGCTAGCTGCCCTAGAAGGTCATTTTAAGCCTAGCCAAGTTTCCTTTAAAAGTCAGACTCAAACCTTGTACTTGTATTTGTAAGGAAACCACTTTAGCCATTATGCCAACTCTCAACCCCCTTAACTCGGAAGGTTTCAGCCTCTTGATCCAGCGTTCTGATTCAAATACGGGCTGGTATTCACAGTCTAGCTAATCTGCAAAGAGTACCACTACCTGTATATACAAATAAACCCAGTGTAGGTTATTCTCACTGAATATGAAAAACAGAAGGCATTTTGAAAAATACGCCCACTTATGATAAAACTGTAAATTAACTAGAGATAAGTGTTAAGCATATGCAAATAACTGCGTGAAAGCCATAGGCTTCATATAGTTTGGCTATGCACAGTCATGATCGAAAATCTTAAGGCAACTGGTAGACTGTGCAGCTTTTAATAGCAGTAATTTAAAAATAAAGGGGTTTATTCTGTTTCACATAGGGGTATCCTCATTTGACACTCTGATGCTTTTATTAAAGAACAGAAAGGAGAGATAGGAAAGACTGAAAAAGGGGAGACACAACAAACCCCTATTTTTTTAATATTTTTATATAGAAGGGTAGTGTGGGTAGAATGTAGGTAATGGGATGCAGCAGACAGGATAAGGGTAAGAAAGTGTAACAATGAGTGGTACACAGCAAAAGACCCCATTCCACAAGGCATCAAACATTTCCACTGACATATGGTGTTGCAGTGGAAGACTCCAGTGTTAAGGGGGTGGGGCCCATGGAGCTGTGGTGGATGGCACCAACTAGGGAAGTAAGTCTTCAACCCACCAAAGAAAGGCCTTCATTGGCTGAAGCTATCTGTCTATGACCTGCTCCAGCATATCCTCAACCAAGTTCCTAAGCCCTCATTCAGTAAGACTTGCAAGGCTGCCACATTCCAAGGTGCATGTAGGACTGGTACCACCACCCTGATCCTGCAAAGATATTCCCGGATGATGCATATTTGGGAAGAATGTGCATTGCTATCAAGATTTGGTGGACTTTTAATTTTGAAATCTACTATACTAACAACTGAAACTACCCTTTACAAATACTTACATGTAATAAAAACAGTTAAAGACAGAATACTGCACAGATATACTGAGATATCTTTTACAGTTGGTTACAGTGATATACTTAAAACACTGTAGGCCTTCAGCTGGGTCTATATTTCAATGTCGAAATGTTGTAATATAGAACACCAAATGAGTGACACGTATTCATTGAAACGTATTTAAGCGATTCGATGAACACTGTACAGGGCAAAGGTGTAGTTGGCCAACTACACTGTGTTGCCCTTTTCTCCACTGTAGTTCAACCTCGAAGTTGGTATATTTAGTTAGGGGGGTGTGGGGGGTGAAGGCCCCCCCCCCCACACACACACACACACACATATATATATATATATATATATATATATATATATATATATATATATATATATATATATATATGACTAAAACACTTCTTAATATAAAAGAACGACGAAGGAGCCAGTAGCTAAGCTTTTGGCTTTTAATAGTATCAAGAACTTTATCAAACAACAGTAAGATGAAAACCACAGTATATATACCCTAGTGGGTGTTACCAAAAAAGAGTAGACTACTGAAACCAGACAGTAAATAAATAATGTAAATCTCAGAGCCAATAAAAAACTGGAAATTATACTACATTCCAAGGGTGAGCAGTGTCTACATAAACAAGTGCTGTAGCAGTACAACTAGTGAAGCAAAAACAAATGTTAATATATGCTTAAACATAAAAGTTAAATAACTAAGAAAAATTAAATATATTATCTAAGAACATATTTCGAAGGACCTTTTTTGAAAAACATTATAAAAAGCAGACTCTCAATAATAAGACAGTCTTTGGGTAAGAGGGGAAACTTTAGCGTTGCCACCTGAGAACACATTTAATGTATAGGCTTTCATTCAAACCAGGCGGTGCATCTGAACTGAATCTAAGCTGCCAACTTAATTTTTTTACTTCAAGTAGTGTACTGATGTCACCAAAGAAGGAATCTATCTTCTGTAATATAAGAAATGTGAAATTGGCAAAGTTATCACATAATAAACTATTCTTAGCAAGGGCATTTCTGG
This sequence comes from Protopterus annectens, assembly GCF_019279795.1. Taxonomy (NCBI): domain Eukaryota; kingdom Metazoa; phylum Chordata; order Ceratodontiformes; family Protopteridae; genus Protopterus; species Protopterus annectens. The sequence goes on from NC_056730.1 coordinate 149,534,030, forward strand.
AATCATGCCTTCTAATTGCTGCCAAATGTTCTTTTATTCTAGCAGAAAACATTCTAGAAGTTTTGCCAATATAGAACGCAGGACAAGAATTGCACACTGCTGCATAAATAACATTCATAGATTTGCAATCTAAATGACTATGAAACTGGATTCTGAAATTATTGTGTTTAAAAACATAAGCACTGCCCTTGAAAATGTATGGACAAGTGACACAAGTGTCACAAGGAAACATACCAAATGTATTGTCTGAAGAAGTGGAAGCATTTAAAATAAGGTGAGAGTCTCTGTTATCAAAAGCTGTTCTAAGAGACTTGGTTCTCTTGTGTAAAAAAACTGGAGTCATTCCTAATTTATTAGACACCTCTTGACTATTTGTCAAAATATCCCAGTTATTGAGAATAATATTCCTACAGCATCCCTACAAATAGGGATAGGAAAAGCAATTGACCAGTCTCGTACATGGGTCTCAGGAGAGGGAGATACTAAACTGGATGAGGGAATATTATTGGGATCTGAAGGAACAGTACCAAGCAAGGAATTTGTAATGGACGGGGAAGGAGCTCCAAGTTCTGTGTGTCTTCTAGGTGTAAAGCCCTTAGAAATAATGGAAGGAAATTTAGATGCCCTGGCCTCAGAAACTTCAGTAATGATCCTATCTAGTAGAAGTGGAGGGTAATTTCTTTCCACTAGCAACAATTTTAGGATATTGCATTCAGTAACAAAGTTAACATCATCACTAACAAGACGGAAAATACAAATAAACTGACCTCCTGCCATATTGACTTTCGTGAACTGAGGATGCATACTAGTGAAATCTAAGTAGTTGTTTCTAAAAGACTGTTTTCTATGAATAGTGGACTTCCATAACAAATTTGAGGAATCTAAAGAAATGCAAGTATCCAGAAAATCAGCTTGTTTTCCACAGAAAGCAAGTTTGAATTTAAGGAATGGGATAGAGTCCACAATAGAATTAAAAAAGTTATGCAAGTCAGATTTACCACCTTCCCAAACAAAAAACACATAATCTATGTATCTTCTATAAGTTTTAACAAATTTAAAATCAGGTAGATGTACAAGGGAATTAATTTCCCAAGCTGCCAAAACCAAATTAGCAAAGGCAGGGGCCATCTTTGACCCCATAGCCACTCCACGGACTTGTTGGTAAATTACTTTATTAAAATGAAAAAAGTTTCCTTCAAGTACTAGGGAAACCAAAGTGCACATAGTAGATATTCTGTTTTGACTAAATCCTGTAGATTGTGACTGTAAAAATTTAATACCTTCCTTGTGTGGAATATTTGTATAGAGAGCCTCTATATCAAGTGTGACTAACAAACTATTAGAGGAAGTGGGAGGGTGCTGAAAAAGTAAATTAAGGAAGTCCCATGAGTCACGTAAATAAAACTGAGACCTTTGCACTATGGGATTCAAAGTCCGGTCCAAAAATTCTGAGACTTTTTCAGTCTTTGTTTTATGATTAGAGACAATATGACAGAAAGGAGGGTTAGTTTGATCCTTGTGTAATTTAGGGATACCAAAGAATTTCCCTAGTTGTGGGTACTGTACTTGCATGAATTCTGCTTCATCTGAGGAAATCATCTGTTGTTTGGTAAGTGATTTAAGAGTTCTATCTATCTTTTTAAAGGCAGTTAGGAATATTATTCTCAATAACTGGGATATTTTGACAAATAGTCAAGAGGTGTCTAATAAATTAGGAATGACTCCAGTTTTTTTACACAAGAGAACCAAGTCTCTTAGAACAGCTTTTGATAACAGAGACTCTCACTTTATTTTAGATGCTTCCACTTCTTCAGACAATACAGTTGGTATGTTTCCTTGTGGCACTTGTCCATACATTTTCAAGGGCAGTGCTTATGTTTTTAAACACAATAATTTCAGAATCCAGTTTCATAGTCATTTAGATTGCAAATCTATGAATGTTATTTATGCAGCAGTGTGCAATTCTTGTCCTGCGTTCTATATTGGCAAAACTTCTAGAATGTTTTCTGCTAGAATAAAAGAACATTTGGCAGCAATTAGAAGGCATGATTCCAAAAATGCCCTTGCTAAGCATAGTTTATTATGTGATAACTTTGCCAATTTCACATTTGTTATATTACAGAAGATAGATTCCTTCTTTGTTGACATCAATATACTACTTGAAGTAAAAGAATTAAGTTGGCAGCTTAGATTCAATTCAGATGCACTGCCTGGTTTGAATGAAAGCCTAAATATTAAATGTGTTCTCAGGTGGCAACGCTAAAGTTTCCCCTCTTACCCAAACACTGTCTTATTATTGAGAGCCTGCTTTTTATAATGTTTTTCAAAAAAGGTCCTTCAAAATATGTTCTTAGATAATATATTTAATTTTTCTTAGTTATTTAACTTTTATGTTTAAGCATATATTAACATTTGTTTTTGCTTCACTAGTTGTACTGCTGCAGCACTTGTTTATGTAGACACTGCTCACCCTTGGAATTTAGTTTAATATCCAGTTTTTTATTGGCTCTGAGATTTACATTATTTATTTACTGTCTGGTTTCAGTAGTCTACTCTTTTTTGGTAACACCCACTAGGGTATATATACTGTGGTTTTCATCTTACTGTTGTTTGATAAAGTTCTTGATACTATTAAAAGGACGAAAGCTTAGCTACTGACTCCTTCGTCGTACTTTTATATTAAGAAGTGTTTTAGTCATTTGTATTCCTGATCTTCTTAGCTCTGAGGACAGTTTTTAGTGCTAATATATATATATATATATATATATATATATATATATATATATATATATATATATATATATATATATATATATATATATATATATATATATATATATATATATATATTTATATATATATATATATATATATATATATATATATATATATATATATATATATATATATATATATATATATATATATGTGTGTGTGTTTTTAAGTGTGTGTGTGTTTGAACAAACAAATTATTTCCCAGGGAAGGAATTCACTGTTTTGACCATTCGCGCTTTAGTGCGATCGGTCTTTACGTGACGACAAAGAGGCGTTTGCTTAAATTCCTCTTTGGTGTTATAATATAGACCCCTTCAGTTCAGCAAACACTGACTAACTTCCAGTTCAGCTAATATTCCTTCCACACAGTTAAAATCAATTTAAATACTGTATTTTTTTGAAAAAAAAAGAGCAGATAAAAGTACTTAAATTCTCTTATACGTCCAGTTGAATATAGCAAGTTCTTAGCCGGCCAAAGCTGAGGTTTTTAAGCTACATTAATGAAATCAGTTAAATATAGAATACTACATTCACTCTTTATTCATGCTTTCCAGTGTCTTCAACTAATCACGTTGTTCTCCTTCTGTGCTGGCTTCAGTTGTATTGTACCTCATCATCTGCCACATAGAAAAGGCACAAGATAATTGTTGTTTAAATGTATTTCCTATTGTTCCCTTAAAATTTACTGATAAAACTGCTACTATGCAAGATATGTCATTCACTGCTGTATTTGGTTAGTATGTGTTTGTTTAAATATGTATTAATATCTGAATTCTCATACTGTGCCAGTCTTTCTTTAAATACAAGTTAGAAAGAGCTTGTTATACTTTATATGCGTATACAGTTTGTCTGTTTGAGTGAAGGGTGTTGTCTGGAATTTTTACATACCCCTTTATGGAAGGTTCTATTTCCAAATGTTATGGTTTGCAGTTAACATTACATGAATTATGTTCAGGCAGAAGCTGTACACAGAGAAGAATGTAGCAATTCAAGGAAGTGTTTTGTTCCTTTCCATTCAAGTTTAAATACAACAACTACAAATGGATGCTGTATATATACTTTGGTACAACAATGTAATGTTTTGATAGCTTTCTGACTAAAAGCAATAAGCATATAAGGGGATGGTTTAAAAATGCATTAAAAGCACAAGACAACCAATGAAAAGAATCCATACCACGTCCCAGGACAAAATTAAATTTATTTAGAGCTTTTGTCTCAAATCTTTGTGGAACTTCATCAGAATTAAAGTACATAAAAAAAAAAAAACAAGTCTTAAATAATAAAGTCAATCAGGCACATAACCATTTCCAGCCAACCATATAAAAAAGAAGATTAAACCTAACATTAGTTACGTAAACACATAACTATACGACATATACACTATGCAGTAAAAAGTAAATAAATAAATAAAAGTGTATCTTAAAAACAAATGGTCTATATTATGATCTGAGTTTTAGTAAACAAGAAATTTAAATCAGTTCATTTAAATCAGGTGGTACAGAAGCATTACGGTAAAGTGGCCACCAAAGCTCCCTTTTCTCTAACAATAAACTCCAGCGGCCCCCTCTGGGGTTGTGTAATACTTGTTCACCCACACAAAAACAAAAAACTGTGTGAGGGATTTAATTCTGTATAACCAGGATTTAATAAAATCCATGTAGGCATAGTGTAGAGCCTATATGGACTGTTACCATGCCTGTGTACACGGTTTCCCCTTGGCAGTGCGCCATGCATATTAATCATGGCGCGTTGCTGAGGGAGAGCTGTCTGACATGGTTATTGAATCAGTTCATAGGTTCATAGGTTGATACTAGGCTATCTGCCCTAGGGCATTTATAAGCCTAGCCAGAGTATGTTTGGCTTTCTCCACCCTTTTAGATTAGTTGACTGTGCCTCTGTATAGTAGGTCACAGAAGATAGCCCTTTTGAGGTTAGTTTACTGTGCCTCTGTCTAGTAGGGACACAGAAGAGATCCCAGGGGTAAACCTACGATCTTCCATCCACTCGTCAAGATTTCTCTTGAAGAGGTCATTGAGGGACTCTGCCTAACATGGATTGGGATTTTGTTCCAGAGTGAGGGGAGCCTCTGGGATATGAATCTGTCCCTCCAGCATGTCCTATTTATTTCTGTGCTGAGGTTTAAGTCCCTGGAGCGTGTAGCTCTAAGGGATTTGGATTTCCTGAGGTGGAGCATGTCCATTAATTCTGGGTTGGACATGGCTTTATACGTCAGGCACAGATCGCCTCTGAGTAGGCGGTAAGCAACTGAGTAGAGCTGGAGTTTCTTTAGCCTAACTGCATAGGGCATCTGTTTGAGTCCCTTGATCCTCTTGATGAGGTACTTTTGGGGTCTTTCCAGTTGCTGCAGGTGTCGGGTAAGGTACATCCCAAATGGGGCATTGTATTCAATTATGGGCCTGATGAGTGATGAGTAGAGGGGCACAATGACCTCTCTTGATCTAGATGTGAACCCTTTTGTGATAAGGTGGGCTATATAGAAGGTCTTACTAACCACTTTGGCAACATGATTGTCAAAGGAGAGATTGCTATCTACTTGGGTCCCCAAATCCCTAATTACTTCTTCCGTACTTAATGGATTACCACCTATGTGGTAATTTGTGGGCACTTTGTTTTTCCCAAAGGGGATGACTATGCACTTTTTGGCATTTAGCTTTAGGCCATGGCTCTGGCACCAGTTATCCATCTCTGTGAGACCCTTTTGGAGGATGCCTGTGTCAGTCAGCGAGTCAATTATGGCACCCAGTTTGCAGTCATCTTCGAACTTGGTCAGCCATAGTCCTCCCTTGTTAGCCTGTACCTCAGAGAAATATATACCGAACAAGAGAGGTCAGAGGACTGAGCCTTGTGGGATGCCACTTGTAACTGGTTTAGAGTCTGACATGGCACCTGCAATTCTGACCATGTGGGTTCTATCCCTGAGCCAGTTTGCAACCCATCTTGTGACATAGGGGTTGATATTTAAGCTGGTGAGCTTATTTATGATGCCCGAGTGGGGTATTGTGTCGAAGGCTTTTGCGAGGTCCAGGTAGGCTGTGTGGACTACCTTCCCTTCATCTATGGCCTTGGTGACTGTTTCAAAGAAGTCGACCAGGTTCAAGAGGCAAGATCTGCCCTTAACAAAGCTGAATTGGGTAGGATCCAGTGTTTGGAGGTTCCCAATGTCTTTGTTTATGAGTTTCATGATGATACGCTCCATAGCTTTGCAGACCAGGCTAGTCAGGCTTATAGGGCGATAGTTTCCTGAGTCCGTTATGGCACCACCTTTGTGGAGTGGGACCACTGTTGCTGTACGCCATTCCTTGGGTACATATCCTGTAGTAAGGCTGAGATTGAACAGTGACTTTATGTAAGGGTTCAGTTCTTCTTGGAGTTCGTGTAAGACGCAGCCCGGGACACCGTCTGGTCCCATTAATGCTGTGTTTTTTGCTTTGGAGAGGGCAGCTCTCACCTGTGCATCTGTGATGTCAGGGAGGCTACACTCTGTTGGGATAGACATTTGCTCTTTTTGGGGGGAAGGGGGGGAAGTTTGCACTGAACCTGTCTGCCAGGATGTTGGCAATGTATGTGGGTTCAGTGTATTTTTTGTCATTTTGAACTAACTCAGAGCATATCTGGGAGTTGCCACCCAGGTTCCTGACATAACTAAAGAAGGCCTTGTGATTATCTTTAGCATCTTGTGCAATTTTTGTTTCGAAGCTGGCCTTAGAAGATTTTATGAGGGATCGTAGTTTCTTGCTAGTACTGATCAGAGATGCCTTCCCTTTTCCTGGGATTTTGCTCTGTCATGTAGGAGCTTCCTCCTTCTGTTGTATAGCTTATTTATGGCTGGGATCCACCAGACAGGTCTCCTGCCTTTGGAGGAATGAGTCTTGGTTTTATTTGGGATAGCACGATCCATGCATTCCTGTAGGTGTCCATAGAAAGCGTTTGTAAAGGATTCTGCGGTTTGGGCCGTATTTTCCACTGGCCCGGGAGCTTTGAAGGATTCCACCTTAGTTTTGAGAAGTGTGAAATTTGCTTTTGAGAAATTCTTCACCGTGGTTTCCTTGGCTGGGGGTGGGGACGGGATATGGATGTCCAGTGAGATTAATTTATGGTCAGATCTTACCAATGAGGGGTATACCTCTGGTATGGAACATAGAGTCCCCATGTTGGTGATGATCAGGTCCAATATGTTTTCCCCTCTTGTGGGAGTGGTGACCAGTTGTTCCATAGCATTTGAGTTTATAAATTCTAGGAACCATTGGGTGAGGGTGTTGGGGCTTGAGTAGTGCTCCCAGTCAATGTTTGGGTAGTTGAAGTCACCCAATATAATGGTGTTTGGAGAGACCTTCATATTCTCCAGTGTTCTCAGGAAAGCCAAGTGGGGTTCCTGAGTTTGGGAGGGTGGTCTGTAGCAGGTTTCAAACTGAAAGGCAGTTTTGCCCACTGTTAGTTGCACATGGATGGTCTCCGATGCTTCATGCAGTGCCACTAAACTGGAGGTGTGGGTATATGGATACTCCCCCTCCTTTTGTGGTTCAGTCTGAGTTTTGGGGCTGAAAAGCATGGTATGAGGTATAAACTGGTAGTGCTGGGGTGCTCTCGGGAGCCTTGAACCAGGTTTCTGTTGCTGCACAGATATTCTCCATACTGAGGAGAGCCTCGAGTGCATGCGTCCTGAGATTTAGACTTCTGGCGTTGAGCAGCATTACCCTTAGTTTCTTTTCCTTTATGTTGTCTATGGAGGTGGGTTTGTCTTTTGAGCCTTGCCTAAAAAAGGCACTATGGGGGTGGCAAGAGCCTTAGCCAGTATTCGAAAGCCCATGGGTGACAGGTGCAAGCCGGCCCTAGCGAAGCAACATGGCCTGTCGAGCATGTCATCCCAGGCTGACAGACACTGGATCCCCTTTGAATGACACCAATACTTTAGCCAATTGTTAAAATTGATCATTTTGTCTTTATACTGTGGCATCATTCTTGGTGAGGGTAAGATGCTACTCAAGGTCAGGGTCATACTGGCCTGGGCTACATGATCAGAGAGATCCTCTATGTCTCTTTTCATGTAGTCCAGGGAGGTACGTCTCATGTCATTCACACCAGCATGGACAATGACAGAGTCATATTTGTACTTGCTTTGGTGTGACCTGAGTGCTTGTGTTATGTGGTGGATCCTGGCACCTGACAGGCAGTTTACAGTGACCTTCTCCTTGTTCAGCCTGGTGAGTGGGACGTCAGTGCGTCTGACAATAGAATCACCTATTACAAGTGTATTAGGTGGGTTGTTTAGACTTAAGAGCTGTGACTGTGTGGCACACTGACTTTGTGAACTATGTGATACGTGGGTATTGTTGTGGGGTAGCGATTGCTTGGATGTCTGCTTTGGAGGTCTCTGCTGCTTGGGCAGATTTTTATTTAGAGCCTCCGAATATGTTTTTGTGTGTTTATGTGTTTGGTTTTCTGTTGCAATAGGTCTATGTGAGACTGGATTTGTGGTTTGTGTGGTTACCTTCTCCTCCTGACTGACTGCGCCAGTATTGGGTTGAGAGAGCTCAGCCTCCAGTTTGGCTATATAGTTGCATCTCTCATATATATTTGAGCTTGTTGGGAGGAGGAGAGGGTGGTCTGTGTACATAAAGCAGTTGTAACATTGCCTCAAGATTCCCAGATTCACCAGCTGGACTGGAGTGTAAACCCGAAACTGACTTTTGGACATGCCAGAATAGTATAAGGAACTACTTTTTGACTGATCAAAAAGGACCAATAGGGAACCAAGTACTTAAAGGGAAAATAAGAGGGTGTAGTGCTTTAGTTTATTAGTGCTTACTTATAAGATTACTTATATGAGCAACTGCAGGGCTTTAGAATGAAAATAGAGTGCTTACTTTGAGATTTAGAACAGTTCTAAGGGGAAAAAGTGAAGAGCAGACTTTGTGGAGCCGGGAATAGTTTAAACCCATTTAAGTGGCGCTGCCCGATGCTGCGCTATCCGCAAAATCATGCAAAACTGCACAAACGCAGGTTCTAAAGCAGGGAAACTGAAAGAGATAGGAATTGACCCAGAGCAGCCAATAAGCTACTAGTTTCAGGGCTGAGACCACTCCTCCAGGGACAGATAGGCTGCTCAAAGCTCCCCACTCTCACTGGTGAACAGAGAAGCTTCCACCTACCCAAGTAAGGATATGGGCAACACAGGAAACTATACCACAGTCCGGAATTCAGCAAAACCTAAAATCTGGACTAATCTAGTTCAGCAAAGGCGGGAAAAGAATTTTTTTTTTTTTTTTTTCATGAAACAGCAGAAAAACACACAGAAAACACTGTAAATGCTATAAACAGGCTAGCACACTTTAGTGTGCAGCCTACAGCAGTTATACAATACAAAAATTACTTAAATTGACATAAACCAAGTGCAAAAACTGTAAAAAGTAGAAGGCAAATGCAATTTAAACTTTTTAAAGCACAGATCAGTAGAAATTCACTTTTTAGGCGGGAAAAGGCAATTGGAGCAAAAAACAGAGAAAAAAAATACTTAAATCTGGAAAAGTCTCTCTTGGGTCTCTCTGTTGCTTGTATCACTCTGCAGGACACTACGAGGAGCTGTGCGGAGTTGTATACTGGTACAAACTCATGCAAATGCGGGTGTTAAAGAAGGGAAACTGAAAGAGAGAAGAATTGACCCAAAACGGCCAATAAGCTACTAGTTTCAGGGCTGAGACCACTCCTCCAGAGACAGATAGGCTGCTCAAAGCTCCCCACTCTCACTGGTGAACAGAGAAGCTTCCTCCTATCCAAGCAGGATATGGGCAACACAGGAAACTATACCACAGTCCGGAATTCAGCAAAACCTGAAATCTGGACTAATCTAGTTCAGCAAAGGCGGGAAAAGAGAATATTTTTTTTTTCAGGAAACACACAGAAAACACTATAAATGCTATAAACAGTCTAGTACCCTTTAGTGTGTAGCCTACAACAGTTATACAATACAAAAATGACTTAAATTGATATAAAACAAGTGCAAAAACTGTAAAAAGCAGAAGGCAAATGTAATTTAAACTTTTTGAAGCACAGATCAGTTAGAAATTTGCTTTTTAGGTGGGAAAAGGCAGTCGGAGCAAAAAAACAGAGAAAAAATACTTAAATCTGGAAAAGTCTCTCTTGGGTCTCTCTGTTGCCTGTATCACTCTGCAGGACACTACGAGGAGCTGTGCAGAGTTGTATACTGGCGCAAAACCGTGCAAATGCGGGTTTTAAAGCAGGGAAACTGAAAGAGATAGGAATTGACCCAAAACGGCCAATAAGCTACTAGTTTCAGGGCTGAGACCACTCCTCCAGAGACAGATAGGCTGCTCAAAGCTCCCCACTCTCACTGGTGAACAGAGAAACTTCCTCCTATCCAAGTAAGGATATGGGCAACACAGGAAACTATACCACAGTCCGGAATTTAGCAAAACCTGAAATCTGGACTAATCTAGTTCAACAAAGGCGGGAAAAGAGAAATTTTTTTTTTTCAGGAAACAGCAGAAAAACACACAGAAAACACTGTAAATGCTACAAACAGGCTAGCGCACTTTGGTATGTAGCCTACAACAGTTATACAATGCAAAAATGACTTAAATTGATATAAAACAAGTGCAAAAACTGTAAAAAGCAGAAGGCAAATGCAATTTAAACTTTTTAAAGCACAGATCAGTTAGAAATCCACTTTTTAGGTGGAAAAGGCAGTCGGAGCAAAAAAAAAATAGAGAAAAAAATACTTAAATCTGGAAAAGTCTCTCTTGGGTCTCTCTGTTGCCTGTATCACTCTGCAGGCCACCACGAGGAGCTGTGCAGACTTGTATACTGGCACAAACCGAGCAAATGCGGGTTTTAAAGCAGGGGAAACTGAAAGAGATAGGAATTGACCCAACACGGCCAATAAGCTACTAGTTTCAGTGCTGAGACCACTCCTCCAGGGACAGATAGGCTGCTAAAAGCTCCCCTCTCTCACAGGGGAACAGAAAAACTTCCTTCTATCCAAGTAAGGTAATGGCAACACAGAAACTTGTAACACAGCCCTGGATTCAGCAATAACCTGAAAAATGGACTATATTAGTTCAGAAAGGTGGGGAACAAGTATATAATTTCTTTTTCAGAAAATAGAGCAGATGCAATCAAAATTAGCCCAAAAAGGCCAATAAACTACTAACTTCTGGGCTGAAACCACTTCTCCAGGGACAGATAGCCTGCTCAAAGCTCCCCTCTCTCACAGGTGAACAGAGAAACTTCCTTCTATCCAAGTAAGGTATGGCAACACAGAAACTTGTAACACAACCCTGGATTCAGCAATAACATGAAAACTGGACTATACTAGTTCAGAAAGGTGAGAAACAAGTATATATACATATATTTTTTTTCCAGAAAATAGAGCAGATACAATCAAAACAACACTTTACCCAATTAACCAGTTAAAAATCTTAAAACTGAGCCCTGTTCCAGCAGTCTTCAATCAGACAAGTTCTAACTGCACAGTCCTGCCACTAGGGCACAGAGAACCTTCTCCAAAAAAGACAGCCTGGGTCAGTGCACAAGTCATATAAACAAAGCTAGATCCAGCCGGCCTGAATCTAGTCTATGCTACAGCAAACAAGGCATACCGATTTCAGAAAGAAACAGTTCAAGTAAGCATGCACAATAAGCCTTTAACCAGAAATTCCCAGCTGAGAAGGGCAGAATCTAGCCTCTCCTCCCACAAGAGTGCAGACCACAAACCTTCTTAATGTAAAATAACTGGCCTGAAGCCCAAGTCCTTAACCTAGAACTAATACACTTTTAGAATAACAGACACTGAGCCTTCAATCAGCAGTTCCCAACTTAGAAGGATGTATGCTACATGTCCTGCCACAACAGTGCAGACCACAAACCTTCTTAATGTAAAACAACTGGTTTGAAGCCCAAGTGCTTAAACCAAAGGCTTTAGGATAACAGCTACAATTTAATCAGGCTACTAACAAGCAGTAATAAAGGCAGCAGAATAAATTTAATTGAGTACTTTTAAAAGAGGCAAAAGCAAAATAAGGTAATAAAGTAGGAAGAAACACAAATACAGTAAGGCAGATAAAGTTCAAAAAAAATTTTTTTTTTTTGAGATGGAGGAAACAGAGCAGATTAAGATACTATAGGGGAATGACCTTCCCAAGTGCTCTCTCTGTACACCGCAGAGGAGATGGGACTGGTAAGAGTATCCAAAATCAAAATATGATCTCACTGTACTCAGCTGAGTGAGCGAATGAGATGGGTCCAGGAGGAGTGTGCAAAAAGAGATTTACAGCAGGGGCGGGCAATTCCAAAGCCACCAAGATTAACACCACAATAAGAAACAGGGATGGGGGTGGGGCACTGACTGCAGAGATTCAGAGACACAATATTTACTGAATCCAAAACACACAATATTTACTCACTTAAATCTTAAATAAGTGTTGAAAACATACTTAAATCAGCTTGTGTCCAGTTGCTATATGCAGACAAGGCTCAGTAGCCAGCAACTCGATTTAAAATGATTACTAGAAATGTAACCAACACAGATTTTAATGCTAGCAGAAACCCCCAAGCTAATTAACACTAACAAAGGGATTTCAAGCAGTCTAACAACTTTCAGTGAGCTCAGATGGCTAACTGCAGAGATTCAGAGACACAATATTTACTGAATCCAAGACACACAATATTTACTCACTCAGATCTTAAATAAGTGCAGAACATATACTTAAATCAGCTTGTGTCCAGTTGATATATGCAGACAAGTCTCAGTAGCCAGCAACTCAGTGTAGGGAGTGTGGTGCTAACAGTGTGCGCAGATGAGTAACACACTCCCTGCACTGTCTATTTGTACTATAGCAATGTAATTTAATTTTTTAAATATTTTTTTAAAAAGCATGTTTGGGCGGCGAGGAACACAGCAGTGCTAAGTGGTGCTGAGATGCCTGCCAGACATCTAAAAATAGAAACTGGATATATTTAATTATTCTGTAAAGGTCAAGTTTAAGCGTAGCTGAGTGGGTTTGCATGGTGCACTGCTGTGCCCAGCACTGCTTAAAGGTAACTCAGTGGTATATGTAAAGGTATAGCAAAATTTCACATATCCACATAGATAAATGGTTGGAGTTATGGCTGTATGTGCAGTAGGTGCAGGGTTTGAATACATGGAACAGCAAGTAAGCATTTTTGTTGAAAATAGAAATTATGCAAATTATTTTTAAATACTGCTGCTGCACCCAGCTAAGCTCTGCAAAGACCTGCTAAGCCCTGATAAGCACCGCATAAACACGATAACAGTTAAAATTGTTTATGCACTGCTATGTTCTGCTTAGTTGGTTTGCGTGCTGCTAAGTGATGAAATATGCTATATTAAGCTCACTCGGTGAGAATACAGCATATTCTGTTGGAGTTTGAACTCTGCAGTGACTATGGCTTGGGTTGGAGAGGGTGCACATTTCCGGGCACAGCGGTGGGACATTCAGGAGTCCAGGGTCATGGTTGGACTCCTGCTGAAAATCCATGATGACCGGCTGCTGCAGGGTGAGTTCCAGGGCTCAGAGTCAAGGCAGAGGCCTGGGACCAGCAGGCATGTCAGCTCACCAGTGAGACAGGTATGCCCCACACAGGTGAGCAGGTCCATCACCACTATGATGACCTGAAGCATAGGAAAGGGGATCTCTTGACCACCTGGGTCCAAGATGCTCAGGCAGGGTATGTCCCACAAGTTTGTAAGTATTATTACCATTGTTTCACCAATACCTAATCTGAATGTCTGATAGACAGGTATGCATAATGGTGTGCTTCTCTCTCTATAGCTCCAGAGGAGAGAGCTTGCAACATTGAGCCACATGCTGGGCACTAGACCAGGTTGCGCTGTGAGTGTGGTGAGTACAGATGTATTTTGCAAGCTATAGTCATATAAGCAAGAAAGAGTAAAGCATTAACTGCCATTAGGTACATACAGTAAAGATTGTAATGCAATGAATGTGGACATAGACTTGTAGTTCAGTAAGTGACCAGTGCCAACTGTAGTGCAATAAGCAGGAAAGAGTGAAGCATTAATTTTGATAAAGTAAATGAAATAAAGTTTCTACTGCAATAACTGTGGAATTCCAGCTGTATTTAAACACCTGCATTACAACAACTGTTGTGCAATAAAAACATGAAACTATACCAGTAACTGCATGAAGGTACCTCTAATAAAGCTGTGTTGTGCAATATGTGTGGAATTGGGGCTGTTTTGCATGACACTGATTATGACAACTGTTCTGCAATAAAAACACAAAACAATACCAGTTTCTGCCTCTATCTATGTCTAATAACGTATTTTGTGCAATAAGTTTAGATTCAGAGCTGTTTTGCAAGAAATTAATTACGGCACCTGTCCTGCAATAACACATAAAGCAATAGTAATAACACCCAAGGTATATTGTTTACATCAGGATTGTCATGTTTTAACAAATGCATTTCAGCTATATGGATTCAGGCTCCAAAGTACAGTGCTGCAGGTAAGTATAACAGTGTAACAGCTGTAGTTTGCATATATACTGTCTGCAAATGTAATATGGATGAGGTAGCCAACCCAATAATCTGATATGGTGTGTACACTTCACAGATATTTCCATCCACTAACAATATTGTGTGTACACCTGCATTCTATGTAGTAATGTATAGGTTACCTAGTATCTCTGTCATGGTTGAATTTCATGCCTGTGTCTCTTAAACTGTCAATGCAGTCTACTATAAAACTCTACTACTATTACCAGGTTATATATTGGTTCCAGGTGAGCTCTAGGCAAATATCAGTCAGTTAGTAAACAACAGTAGCTCAGTTTGTTAAATGCTTTGTATACAGTACATTTTGCCACACACAGACCAGGGTTTGAATCCTGTGCTCTGTAGCACTATAAATTACAGTATCAGTCACGTAAAAATTACAGCTTTTCTCTCCACAGAAACTACAGGAAAATGGGTCAGTTAGCTCATAGTCTGGGTAAATAATTGTGTGCTTAGATGTCAAGACTGTTACCAGGTATGGGAATATACTGCATAAAATAAAGGAAATAAATATAATACTAATAAAATAAAATAAAATTAATAAAATGTGTAATCATTGCTAAGGCTGTATGCTTGGAGTGTCTGTTAAAAGTTGCTGCAGTCAATTAATACATTCGATGCAGATGTCCTCTTTAGTCACTTCTATAGGGTTCTATCCCCATGCCTGTCAAGCATGGCATGATAGTAAAATAGTTTTTATATTGTATACATACATGTCTCTCAAGTGTCACGCTGTCACAGAATGTAATTAGTAGTGCATAATCCCTCTGTCACACATTTACCATCTACATGAGTATCTAACCAGGAAAGTGTCACTACATCAGCCCACAGTACACCTTGGTAATTATACACATCCACCTGATGTGCAAGTACTCTGTGTAGTTTACTACCTGCAGTTGTTACGGCTTGGCCCATACTGCCCCATGTGGACAGAGGTATGTACATGCTACATCAGCTATAGTCCACTTGTAAACATAAAGAAAGGACCGACCTGTAGAGTAGATAACAGTACTGTTCACCATGAAATAGACTATAATGGTATTAATGGACTGTTTATTTCTCTCTCTCTCTCTCCCCTGCCCTTATCTTCATTTATTTATTATTGTTATCCATTGGTTATGGTTAACTATTAACATCTGTAGTTACATGAAACTTTATTTTGGGGCATGTGTGTTATTATTGTTATGTATTATATTGGCTGCATATTAACATATCTTGTTGAATTACCTGTGTTGTTGGCCTTATGCTGTAACTGTTACTGGCATGCTGTTATTAGGGATTTATAATTAGTCAATTTCAAATGCATAGAAAATCTACAAGCCCTGGCAAATTATTTTGAACTTATAATAAATAAAAAATTCATTAAATAAAGGACATTAAGAAAAAAGTAAGATAGGCATAAAACTAAAACTACAAGTAACCTACCATATCCTTTCTTAATAATGATGTTGTATTTTACATAAAACATTACACTTTAAACTACCTGTTCAAGCTCTTAAGTCTCATTAGGCACTGGATGGAACAACAGTCATTGATGCCTGGATAGTGGCAAGCATTCAACCGGATCTGCCACATTAATTCCTTTTTCTCTAAAAGTAGAGATCTTGGTCCACCCCTTACATCTTTTGGATATCATCAGTAACTTTAAACCTGAAGCTGTGAGTAGGGTTCCCTTTAATATGACTAGCTAGGGCATTTTCGATTTTCTCCTTTATGATATAATAAAGATGCTCATATACCCGCTCTCGTAATCTATGATCGGTTTTCCCGATGTAGAAAGCGAGGCATAGTTGACATTGAGCTATGTATATAACATAGGTAGAATTACAATGAAACCTGATGTAATGGTATAACGTTAATCCCTAATATAAAATGTATACCCTATATCTATGAATTTACAATAACTACAGGATTCACATTTGGTCATACCTGGGTTCCTTACAATTCTAATGTTACTTGCCTCCAAAAGGTTTTTCAAGTTCTTACCCTTCTTGAATGTAAAAGAGGGAAGTGACCCTAATAGTGGACGCAATTCAGAATTGTTACTCAGCAAATTCCAATTTTTCTTTATTATTGAAATAATCTGACCACTTTATGAGCTAAATGTTAGTATAAAAGAGACCAGGGACCTGTTTGTCACTTGGTTGGTAACAATATGAGTCATGTTAAGGGAAAGGGCTTTCCCCTGTAATAATGGGATGTAGACACCATTAGACCTCTTCTGTGTGATCTCGGTCATGATTTCCTCAATAAGGTCTCTCAGATACCCCCTAGAAAAAAATATATCAGTTATTTGTTTCACATTCCTTCAAAAATTCACTATCAACTGTGACCATCCTTGCGGCCCAGACTAGGTGGGCTTTGATTACTGATTTTATATGGTGGAAGGGATGTGAACTACTGAAATGTAAGTATGCATTTGAGAAAGTGTCCTTCCTATGGATTCTGGCAGCCAGTCTTTTATGAGTTCGATCCTTACAGAGTTCAATGTCCAAATAAGTTATTGTCTCTTTATGGAAGGTATAAGTACATTTCAAGTAGTAAATTTCAATAGTCTGATTTAAATATTCAATAAACTGCACAACTTCATCCAAGCTGCCTTTATGGATGACAAATATGACACCCAAAAAGCACGTGTAAAAGAATACACTATCCATAAGGTGTCTGTGTAAAAATGTGCTCCTTTTTCCAGTAGGCCATAACTCTGTTAGCAAAGCTGGCCCCACATGGGGACCCCATAGCCACCCCAATTTTCTGTAAGTAAAACTGGTTATAAAACAGAAAGTAATTATTAGTTAGCACAATGTCCAGCAAAATGCTGACTAATTTGGTCTCTGTTAAAGGGGCCCCTTTCTCACTAAGGAACCGAAGTACATATTTGATTCCTTCCTCTTGTGGAATGGATGTATAAAGATCTCTGACATCGATAGTTAAGACGTTGAACTCTTCCTGATAAGGAAGTTCATTTACTTTAGATAGAAAGGACCAAGAATTTTTACAAATTTGATGCTCATTCCTAAGATGTTTATTCAAAATGTTATCCATTACCTTGGCTATAGGATAGGTTATACTTTGGTGAGCATCTACTAGTGGCCTCATTGGTGGATCTGTTAAAGATTTATGCATTTTAAGCACACTGAACAAGATTGGGATTCTAGGAGATAACATAGTTAAATAGTTCAACAAGGGCATGTCTATTCGTTGTTCAATAAATAAGTCATTCAGATGTTCCTTGATTTTTCTATAAGCTAAGTTAAATTCATTCAAACTGACTAAGGTATAAGTATCAGTATCCAAAAGCTTGGTCATCTTTTGGATGTAAAAGTCATTCCCCATGATCACCAATCCTCCCCCTTTATCAGGTTTTAGGATTCTTATCGGTAGATAAGGAAGGTAGTAGAAAATCATTAAAGGCTGCCCAGTCGCCCCCCCCCCCTACATTCCTTGTAAAGTTAAATTTCTCTGTTAATGAATTCCTGAAGTCAATTTCACATATTCTTTCAAACATCGCTATAAGTGGATGACTTAGTGGGTTAAAAGTACTAGCTATATGGTACCCAGGTGAGATTTTCTGTTCAGCTTTGAAGAGAACCTGCAAGTTAAGTTTTCTGATGTACTGCATGAACTCCATAATAATTTGTACCATATTAGCTGGTTTAGTGGGGTACAAATGATAAACCCTTTGCTAATAATTCCACTGCATTAGATTTAACTTGAAATTCAGAAAAAATGATATATGCTGAAATCCCCTCTCTTGTTTGTAATAATAGTGAGTGGGGGCACTGTTTGCCTATATGAATCAATATTGAGTTCAACAGTCACATATGTATCAGTCTCCATAGTTCTATTTTGCAGATTCATATTAATCAACATTTTCATACTCACAAATTCTGTTTTTTACAATATTTATTTATTTTTTCACATAACGGCATGTTTGCTCACTCCGGAGCACCAAGCAAACATATCCAGGGTATTAAAAAAATTTATTTTACATTATTTTCCATATGATTTTCGACACACAGTGATTACTTTTACACATATCTGTGTCCTATGTCCTATTTCTGCCACTGTAAATACAATTTTATAGCCCCTGGTGACATTTTTACATCCTGAACATTAATTTCCGTGTATATTACAGACGTCAACACAGGGCCTGCACAACTGCCTATCTGCTTGCTGGATCACTCTACCTGCCTCATTTGCATGCATTTCACCTGTTTATGAGGTGATTTGCATACCATGGACACTTTCATGTTCGCATGCTCGTGCACACCCCTCAGCTCCCTTTACTGGATTGCACATCTGCTTACTTCCATGTAAGAACTGTGCCACTATGCCTACATGGCAAATAAGTTAGTGTAAGTTTTATTAAATTCCCCTCTATGTTTACAGAGAGCATTTGAAGTTCTTTTTTTATTTATATCATAAATGTGCTCAGATTCACATTCCTTTATTTTCTTCTCAGATTTCCCTACATAAAAGGCTGAGCAGTGCTGACAGATAGCTAAATAAACCGCTCCCTTGGTATTGCAATTAAATGTCCCTGTGGTTTTGAAGGAACACTGTTGTATATGAATAGAGTCACCAGTGCATATATACTTCAAATATTTAGAACCACCAGAGGTGGAAGAGTTATTACTGGGATCATCTGATACATTCTCAAAGAGTTTTTTTAAGAGGGATTCCTCTCTTATATACAGTTTCTGGTTTGTGACCAATTTTTTTAACAATCTCTGGATATGCAGCTATTAAGCCTCAGTTTTTATTTAAAACTTCATAAATTAAGGGGCTGTCGGGGGAAAAAGTAGTAATAAATGGTGTGACAAAAATTCCTCCATTATTAAACTCCAGTTATTTGCTGCCAATATTGATAGAACCATATATCATATTGGGTAGTAACTGCTCACTAAATTAATCACCATTTTGTTCCTTTTGGAATAAAAGTGGGGCATAAACCCCTTTTTGTCTCTTTGAGATAACTTCATCCATGACCTTATTAATCAAGTTACCTGGATACCCTCGCTTATTAAATATATCAGCTAAGAAATGGCATTCAGAAATAAAATTGTCAAAGAAGGAGATCATACAGTTCGTTGCTTTTTCTAAACATAGCCAGCTTTGAGCATAGCTGTGGCTATCTCTGCATTCCCGTGGCATGCTGGGGGACTGCTGCAGACTGCTGCAGACTCTACTTCCCATAGCATGTTAACATGAACCCAAGGCCACATTCATGAGTAGCTGAAAATGACTTACGTGGATAAGTGGCTGTACATGTTCGAGTATTACTATGATTCATAGAGATAAATGTGAATAGGCCTAATCTGCACACAAAATGCATAAATGGACAAGAATTTACATAAAAAAGTTTAACTCTACCATATTAACTTGAGATTACTCGAGTTAGGCTGCAAATAATTTAAGAAGTCGTGGACTTTTTAAAGTAAGAAAAAAATAACAGAACTATTATAATTAATATGAAACACTTCAAAACGCAGTAAAACTAGTGAGTTTACTTTAAGAAATGTTTGTTTTACTGATATGATGGACATAGTACAATGGCTTTGGTGAATACCGTAAAGTTGTCATTTCTAAATGGAAAATCATTGCAGCAGCAGTGGAAATGATAGTGATCACTGAGTAAATCACTTACTTTGGTGTCATTTAGTGATTGTACATGCATGGTAGAATTAGAAATGCATTGATTTAATTGAAGTGCTGCAGTGCTAGGAATGTTTGTTGGCTCAATATACATGTGTTTTACTGGGAGATTTCATAATGTCACTAAAAAATGAAAAATGACAGTATTATGAATACATGACAATGGTAGGAGCTAGGGTAGAATGAATCAGTTAACAGACTAATTGCTTCACTGTTCTGACTGTATTTATGATACTGTAGACTTTGTATAGCACAATTGTATTTGGCTGGACTGAGATTTTGCATGTGTATATAATTATGAGGTTTTCTGTCACCTATCTTTTTTATGAGGATGGCAGGCATGCTTTCATTGTTGTGTTGTTTGACTAATGATTACATCAGAAGTGTTCTGTGTATGATTGTGGCATATTGTTTAGGTGCAGAAATATGCAAATCAAGGGATCAAGGCAAAGAAAGGACATGTTCAGCCATAAGGAAAACCACATCATCATAGCAGCCCTTAGGACATACAGCAAATGTCTGTTTGGTAAAGGGAGACTAAAACAAGCTGAGAGGGCAAAAGCCAGGAATCAAGCTGTCCTGGGCATTAATGTCGTCAGTGGAAGAAACTGCACATTATCACAGTGCAAAAAGAGGGCAAATTATATGGTAGATTGTGCTAGAAGCAAGGCAAGGCAGAATACAATCACCCATACTGGTACTGGGGGTGCCTCCAGCAATTATCCCTTTAACGCCATATGAAGAATACCTCCTCTTCATCCATGGGGATGACTATGACACAGAAGATGAAGGAACTGAAATAATCAGATGTGGTATAGACACTGGCTATTATAAACATCTGCAAAAGCAACACTCATCTGCTCAAGAAGTTTGGTTTAAAAACAGCAGCATATATTTATATAGAGAATTGAATGCTGACATGGAATAATTACATTAAATACACTGCTATACAGTATGGTGCCACACCAAGCATCTGTTGCACCTCCATTTGCAAATTAGCAAGGACTTAACAGACTCAAGTAGGAGTCAGTCATGGAAGGGGATGAGGACGAGGTACTGTCTGGACACATGGGGGACAGATCACATGAGACTACAAGTGCTTCTCAAAAAGTACTGTAATTAGTTGGGGGGACATGCACAACAGATTCCATGCAGGGTATGTCAGCATTCATCTACATCTAGCAGAACCTCTCGTTCGAGGTCTGAGTCCCAGTCCTGCTGCACTGTCAGATGAGCGTCTGTAGGATCACCTACATCAAGTAGGTCATGATATTGGATCTACTCATTATCCAGCTTGTATGACAGTTCCTCTTCAAAATAACTTGCACTATCACCTAGCCTATTTTTAAGAGATGTGTATGACACAATTAACCTTGACCCACTGTGATTCAAGTGTGGCAATTCTGTTACTTACAATTTGACCAAAGTGCACACATGTCAATTTGCAACTCAAAGGGAAATAATTTATGACCTAAATTTAAAAAATGGGGCCTTAGGGCACTTTGTAACTGCATGCATTTCATTCCTGTCATGGTACTGCTTAAGACCTCATGAAACTGTGGAAATAAAACATAAGGTTGCAGACATTGACACCATTAATGCTGTGCATTGACATTGTTACAACTGACAGTTGCCTATAAGTTAAAAGTAGTGATACACAAGTTTTCATGGAAAAACAGTAATAAGAAAACTAAAGATTAAAATAATAATCCTGCCATGTAAACAAACACTTCTGCTACTTCACTCTCTCCACTGCATAAATGATGATATTTTTTGTCTCTGAGGTGACAAATTATTGCGTATGAAAAAATAAAATAATCTGATGTGCTGTACCTTAGCAAACAACATAGGTCAAACTGAAAAAAACATTGCATAATGTACTTCCCCAAAAATTACACATTTTCATTCAATTGCAAGGTATAAACTCATGTTAAATACTGAATTAACACTTTTTAATAACTGTGCCACTTCAGGACATTCAGTGTGCATACTTAGATATACAACCTGACTAGAATTTATTCTGCAAGATAGTTAAAAATATGATTATTTGTTATATGATGCCCTATGATATCACTGAACAGGAGTCAATGAGCACTCAGACATGACTTTTATAAATAATATCGTACTTGTTCTGAAATAAAAAAAATATTATTTAAAGATGAGAAGGAATGTTAGATGAACAGTGACGGTAGACAGTAGCACCAAAAAACATAGCCCACAGATACCACTGCATACATCACTTATACACAATATGTTTTTGACTAGAAAGGAAACATTAACCTGAATGTCATGCTCCATTCTTCTGGACTAGAAGCTGCCTCTTTACCTATGCAGCCATATAATGTGCATCAGCCTGCCATATGGGTTCCCTTACTATTGCTGCCAGCTGGTCACTATTAGTCATAGCAGGTAAAGAACTGGGACTACAGTGGCAGCATGGATCACTTCACTAACAGACTGGCATATGATCATGTTACATGCAGTAAACATCCTGCATGCAGTAGCTGGATCATACTGAAGGGCACCACAGACTCATCCAGGCACCTAAAACTACTCTTCAGGAGGCCAAAGACCTTCTACATGACAATATGGATCTAGGACAAGACTGTATTAGAGTTCTCTTCTGCAGCTCCACGTGTATTTCTCACTAATGTTAGAATTCATGGTTCCAATATATGTCTAAAGCCATAGGAAAGACCAAAAAAAAGGCAACAGAGAGAGAGAGAGAGGAAAATCGGAAAGACAATGAATACGTGGTTTAGCATTCATCACTACATTTTACTATTAATAACTACACAAATAAATAGAATAAATATTTTCTACTTGCCAACAAGATGATCACTGGGCATCCAACTATGCAGAAAGAGGTGGTAGAGTGTCAGATATGGGGACTGTGTGCACTTCCAGGATGCTTGGGAGAGATATTGGTGATGCACCTCCATGCCATGCACTAACTGCTACATGGCTGCAATCTGCTGTGCCGAGTTCCTCAGGGAAACATGCCACCCCATAAATTCACTAATAGTCCTGGCTTGGTCTTGAGCTGATGCCAAGAAATAGACACATTAATCCACATGTGCCAAGAGTACGTCCAAAAATTATGAAGGAAGCCAGTGAGATACCAAGCATGCCCCCAGTCTGTCTCTGGAAGGTCCCCATGGCAAGTATAGTGAGAGTTATACATACCTTAGTATCCACAATGACAGAAAGTCCATGCATTCTTCCAGTACCTCTAAGGGATCATACATACTCACTAAGACCCATATAATATCCCTGTCCACTATAACCTACTAGTACCTCCTAATTTTCAAAATTGTAATAGGTTATTCTCTCCTTATCTCAGCCATTTTGGCCGGTGAGCACTACTGGGTGCAAGCAGTTTTGGCTCAGGCAAGACAAACAGCTCACATCTGGAAATAGCAAGGCTAGCAGAAAGTGACAGGATCTTTGCAGATTGCAAAGTGGATACAGTAGGTGAGACTCTGCTTTATATATTGAATCTGGAAAGTATGGAAAAGTGGGAAGATTTAACTATAGATCACAAGTAGGCCAGAGGATGCTTCACTGGCATACTCTGTTTTTCATAATTTCTCATTTATATCTCATTATGACTTCATTTGCTTATAATTATTCATAGACATCGCAGGTTAGTGCAAGTGGCCTGTATGAATCACTGTTAACCTGCTCTCTTTAACAAACAAAACAGATGTTCTTAATGCATTTGTGTTATGACTATGATTACCATGCTAGGATCCCACTATGGATTTGCCCTCACAAGGGCCATAGTAAGGATAGCAGTCTAACTGGGGAATCTCCATATTCATGTGGCAGTCTGGGAAGTGCTAATTAACTATGTTCTCTTCTGCAGAAATTGCCACAGCCCTCTATTAACTTATCAAAGCAATTCTTTGAATCACTCTGCCAAGTTCATTTTGACTCAAAGAGGAAAACGTGATTGCCATCTTTAGACAGGGTTCACCTATTCACTCCTGTGTCAGTAGCTGCAATACAGAAAAGGACAGCAAAGCTATGGGTGATGGTGGGTGGATGTCTGGGTAGTGTTTGTTTGTGTGTGTGTATGTGTGTGTGTGTGTGTGTGCGCATCTGTGTTAGCGAATGCTTGCAGTGTGTGGGTGTTTCATTGTTTGTGATAGAATGTGTGAGGACCTGACTGTGTGTGCACGTGTGTGTGTGTGTGTGTGTGTGTGTGTGTGTGTGTGTGTGTGTGTGTGTGTGTGTGTGTGTGTGTGTGTGTGTGTGTGTGTGTGTGTGTGTGTGTGTGTGTGTGTGTGTGTGTGTGTGTGTGTGTGTGTGTGTGTGTGTGTATATGCTTGCTTATGTAAGGCCTGGTTGGGAGAATACTAGCACTGTCAGGTGTTGAATTTAGCTATGTTAAACTTTAGGTTACAATTCCTCAGCACAGAATCGCTATAGCATTTTTCAATATCTGCAATAGATTGTATTCATCAGTAAACACTTTCTTCCAATAAAAATAAGTTTACCCTTATACATGAGCCACTAGTGTGGTGTTTCTCCATGTGACTTTACCATTTGTCTGAATCAGAGATACCCTGCATCATGCTAACTGAAAAACCCAGTTAGCAAGGTCAAGGTCAATTAGCTTGAGCAGAGGGAATCTCTCTCTGAATCCTAGCCAAGAAGAAATGAAGACAATAAAGACAAATACACAAGTCATAGTAGTCATTTTAGTTAGGAAGCAGTGCCCAGTTGGATCCATTTGTACGCTTCACATGCATACTACATACATACTAGTATACTGCCAGTAGAAAAAAAAAAGTGTATAATTCATTTGATCATGAGACTCCACTTATTCATAAAATTCATATAATTTATCCGGATTACTTAATTTCAATGATACTATAAGCTAGCCCTATATTTGACCCTTTGCATTTAAGTTCATAATTTTTTATGGTGCTCAGGTCCACAGACTGACGAGGAACATATATTGCAGAATTTCTATGTGGTGTATGTTGTCACAACCCATCTGTCAAGATTTTGTGTAAACATAACCATATTTTCAGACTTCCTGATTGTGACTGGCAATTTTTTGTATAAAGCTGGAGCTCTTAATGTTAAAAAGGAATATTTCAAGTTTGTTTTGAATTTAGCTATGTTAAACTTTAGGTTACAATTCCTCAGCACAGAATTGCTATGGCATTTTTCAATATCTGCAATAGATTGTATTCATCAGTAAACACTTTCCAAGTAAAAATAAGTTTACCCTTATACATTGATAGTTCAAAATGTATATATAAAGGAGTTTCCATTGTTCTGTTTATTTAGCACTGTTTGGATACAGAAGCTACCTTGTAAATTTCTTTTGTATAGATTCAGTTTTGTTCAGTTTCTTTTTATTATAAGTGCAAAAGATGATGTTGCATTCTAGGACTGGTATTGTACAGGTCTTGTAGATATACATTAGACATGAGATATCTCTTAAAGTAAAGGTTCTGACCATGATGCCTAATTGTTTTACTGCGTGACAAATGATAATGTGATAGCTGGCGTCTTGCAATATATCTGATGACATGTAAAAGTTTAGTAAAACTTGGTTTCCTGAAATAAATGACACTAAATTTGTTATCACTATATTTTAGTCCAATAGATTCTGTCTCAGCAGTTATGTCAACAATACAGGAATTTATTATGGCAAAAACCACTACCATTTGTTATAATAAAGCAAGTTTTCCAGCCATCTGCATACTTGCTTACCCAGCATTGTCTGGTCTGTTCTTAGGAGTACTAGCAAACGCAACATTAAACAACACATGGCCTTGAGGAACTTTGAATTAACAGGTAAGTGTTGTAATCTTTTAACAACCAGCTACACTATTATTTATGTTATTTATTTGTATTTCTCATTTGATTACCAGGATAGACTGAGTGGGCCAACAAAAGTGGCCCCTTTTCAGCAGGGACTCAGGGATAAAAGCTTATCTGACAATGTAGGGTTTACTATTTGTCTTATATAATGCAGAATAAATCACTTGAAGGGATAGGAAATCAAATACTTTGGCTAAATCCAGGTATATTACAACAGGTGACACACCTAGATCCATAGTCATGGTAATACGATTATAAAAGCTGGCAATGTTGGTGAAACATGATCTGTCCTTGGGAAAACCATGCTGGTTTGTATCTAGAGATGACATTGTGTTTATGGGTAATTACTAGGCATGCATTCCAGGACACCAAATCTCCAGCTGCCCTAAAGCTTTTCCTGGTTAAGTGACTTGCTTAAATGTATACAGAAGGCAAACAAAGGCGGAAAAATTCAAACCCTGTACCCTTCACACAGAAAGTAGTTCATTAAAAACTCAGACATTTAGTCTTTTGTGTTAACTACTATTATTACCATTCATTTATTCAATAAAACACCTTCTGTAGTGTTTTGCAAGAATTTATGTTAAACAGATTGGCCTATAGTTCCTAATGTATTCATTATGTTCTTTTTATGTGCAGGTATTATATGTGATATTTTTCATATAGTTGATACTTTAGTTAAATATATCAGACTATTAAAATGTTCTTCATTATTAGGCTGAGTAGTTTTTAAAGTACGCATCTCAATCGACAAAATGATGTCAAGTCCCATGAAAGTTGTTTTCTTAATTTTGTTAATTGCCCTGGTAATTTCTCATGTTGATACATGTGCAGTGGATATAAAAAGTGTACACACCCCTGTTAAAATGCCAGGTTTTTGTGATATAAAAAAATGAGACCGCAATAAATCATTTCAAAACTTTTCCCACCTTTAATGTGACCTATAACCTGTACAATTCAATTGAAAAACAAACAAATCTGTTACGGGAAAAATATAAAAAATAAAAAATGTACAATAAGCTGGTTGCATAAGTGTGCACACCCTTAAACTAATACTTTGTTGAAGCAACTTTTGATTAATTTACAGCATTCAGTCTTCTTGGGTACACACCTGCTATCAATTAAAGAGACTCTGATTAATCCCAAATAAAGTCCAGCCATCCTAGTAGGATTTTCTTGACATTTACTCAGTTGCCTGCTACAGCAAAAGCCATAGTTCACAGAGAGCTTGCAAAGCATCAAAGGGATCTCATTGTTGAAAGGTATCAGTCAGGAGAAGGGTACAAAAAAATTTCCACAGTATTATATCATAGAACACAGTGAAGACAGTCACCAAAACACCAAAAAAGTGGAGAAAATATGGGACAACAGCGATGTTGCAAAGAACTGAATATCCCTCTAAAACTGATGAAAAGACAAGACAAAAACTGGTCAGGGTGGCTGCCAAGAGACCTACAGCAATACTGAAGGAGCTGCAGGAATTTCTGGCAAGTACTGGTTGTGTACTGCATGTGACAACAATCTCCCGTATTCTCCATATGTCTGGACTATGGGGTAGGGTTGCAAGACGGAAGCTTTTTCTTACACAGAAAAACATCCAGGCCCAGCTAAAATTTGCAAAACAATACATCATCTCCCAAAAGCATGCTGGAAAATGTGTTATGGTCTGATGAGACCAAGGCTGAACTTTTTGGCCACAATTCCAAAAGGTACGTTTGGCCCCAAAACAACACTTTGCATCACCAAATGAACACCACCCACACAGTGAAGCATGGTGGTGGCAGTATCATGCTTTGGGGTTGCTTTTCTTCATCTGGAAATGGGGCTTTAGTCAAGGTGGAGAGAATTATGAACAGTTCCAAATACCAGTCACTTTTGACCTAAAACCTTCAGGCTTCTGCTAGAAAGCTGAAGATGAAGAGGAATTTCACCTTTCAACACAACAATGACCCCAAGCATACATCCAAATCAACAAAATGATGGCTTCAGCAGAAGAACATCAAAGTTTTGGAATGGCCCAACCAGAGCCCAGACCTAAATCCAATAGAAAATCTGTGGGGTGACCTGAAGATGGCTGTGCACAAGAGATGCCCTCGCAATCTGACAGATTTGGAGCGCTTTTGAAAGAAAGAGTGGGCAAATATTGCCAAGTCATGTGCCATGCTGATAGACTCCTACCCAAGAAGACTGAATGTTGTAATTAAATCAAAAGGTGCTTCAATAAAGTATTAGTTTAAGGGTGCTTCAATAAAGCATTATTTTAAGGATGTGCATACTTATGCAACCAGCTTATTGTGCGTTTTTTATTTTTTATATTTTTTCCCCTAACAGATTTGTTTGCTTTTCAATTGAATTGTACAGGTTATAGGTCACATTAAAGGTGGGAAAAGGTTTGAAATGATTTATTGTGGTCTCATTTTTTTATATCACAAAAACCTGGGATTTTAACAGGGGTGTGTACAGGTTTTATATCCACTGCATATGTAGACAACAGTCCCTTAAAGGGGTACTGAATACCAAATCGTAGTCAATAGTCTTACTACTAGTTAAGAAAAAGAGTTTATTGAATTTAATGGTGATTGCTACAGCCTCAGCAACTAACACATTGCTGACTAAATAGCAGCTACATTATTCTTTGTTTTAATAAAATTTTATTTATATATTTGCATTTGTTTCTTATATGAGCTGGATCTGGTACTAGTTTCCTCTCAAGTATTTCTTTCTTCAGATCTGTAGTAATTATGTCCTTTTCTTTTAATGAAACTGAAAATTTCTTGTGAATCAAAAAGGCCTTTTTCTTTTACTTGTATATTAATATTATATTACATGATAGCTCCACGAAAATAGGAATCTGTTCTTGAGAGCATTAACTTTTGTTGCAACTGTAGGTATCCACACCAGAAATGAGAATATTTTCAAGAACAGTGTAACCATGATCTGCTGCCTCAAAAAAGTATTCTGCCAACCTGTTAACAGAATTTATATTATTATTTAAACTAGCATAATCAATTATCCATAGTTAATTGTAGGAACCTAACATGATTCTATGAAAATCTTAATTGTTCTGGAAGTCTCCACAGAAGCCATTCTGCAACCAAAAACTCCTGAAAGCTGATTTCAAAGGTTCAGCAGCTCCCTATAAACAAAGTTCATCTTTTCAGGTTTTAAGTATTTTCTGACAGCATGACACAGAGGATGAAAGTCACACAGTACTAAAATTAATCCGATAGTACTGAGTTCAGTTACCCCACTCATATACAGTGCAGTCTTAACAAATCACTACAGTACAGCATTTTATTTACTGACTATCCCTGAAAGCACATAGTTGTACCTAGTAAGCTTATCCAATTAAATAACAAAATCAAACAAAAAAGAAGTAATGCTCCTTATGTTACTGATCTTTTTGGTTTGTAAGTGTTCTTCCTAGACAGATATCAAAAGATATTTTCATATTTAAGTACCTGTTGCAGTTCACAGATAAGCCACTTCTCCCATTGTGTATAAATTCTTAACCACTGGAATTTTCAGCTACAAAACATCCTCCCTGTTTGCTTTTTCTGCATCCCCTAAAGAAGGTAGGGGCCCCTCTTAACCTACGTTTGCTACATTTGAATGCAGTCATCCAACTGAGACTTCATTAGTCACCAGTATAAGAAGACCAGTATTTCCATGATTTACTAATCATACTGGTATATACACTGGCAAGGTGACAAGTTGATGGTATGATTAAGATGACTGAGATTTTTGTTCAGTTTTATGGGTAATGTCCCTTTCACTGTGACCAACACTTTGTCCTCCTACCCACAAATACGATCTGCATCTACTGACCAAGTTAAAGATCATTCCTGGCTCTCTTTGACTCAATAGGCCTATTAATTTCACTTTACAGTTCTGTGTGCTCCATTCATTGAGGCATGGCCAAAGTCCATTGCATTATTATTATTATTATTATTATTATTATTATTATTATTATTATTATTATTATATTGTTGTTGTTTTGGTAACTCTGAACAAGACG
Organism: Protopterus annectens; assembly: GCF_019279795.1. Classification (NCBI taxonomy): domain Eukaryota; kingdom Metazoa; phylum Chordata; order Ceratodontiformes; family Protopteridae; genus Protopterus; species Protopterus annectens. The sequence goes on from NC_056730.1 coordinate 149,563,896, forward strand.
TCCCTGTGCCAAGGTGGTAGTAAACATTGAACAGGCGCAAATATAAAACAGACTCTTGAAATATTCTAGTAGTCACCACCCTGTATGATGGAATGCACCCTGCTCTAGTGATGCAGTAAAATGTATATCTTATTGTCAACCATTACACACCAGCAGATGAGGTTCTGTGTCACTACGTCATCTCTGAGCTCAGTCTCATTCTTGGTGCATGACTAAATCAATAGCCATCCGCATATCAATAAACAGGAAATACTCCATTGCTAATATTTTACCTCATCCATGTTGTCTCCTTAGTTATAGAATTCAGGGAGAATGAGCAGTATCCTTGTATAGAAAGTGTCAAAATACCTGATGGTCTGAAGATCGACCCCCTCCATGTCATTTTTAGCAGAACCCATCATACTGTTTTGTAGTGTCTTTTTGTCTAGAAAATATTATGCTCACATTTCCATTCCAGAAATCTTCTCAAGGCATTCTGCCATTTTAAACTATCATTTTCACTTAACACCATTTTACATTACTATTTTCATGAATCTGCATTTATTCTCCAAAAAACATTTTTTTCACTTTCTGCGTTTGACCTGTATCCCTACTGATACACTCCAGTTATTTTGGTAGATCACGATCATCAGCTATGGTGCTCGAGCTTCCATATTAGTTCCTCATTTTGACATAATAGCACCCTCTACCTCAGCCTTGTGAGCTGTTTGCAAGCTTCAACCCTTGTGTGATGCTGTTTAATGAGTTATAGACTATATGTACCCCATGTAAGAGGTGACAGTGGTGGCAGAATGACCTGCCCATTGCTAGCTGTTGCTTACAAAAACAGGCACAGTTTGAGTAGTCAGTTTGTGATGTTTTGTTCTTGTATTTCACATAAGAAGACAGCTCTGCAATGAATGATACTACTCCAGCAATTTTTTTGTCAAAAGAGAGCACACATATAGATTGTGACATATATGAATTGATAGACACCTTTTTGCAAAGCTGTTATATTGCTAAATAAAATTTAATAGTATTAGATGATAAAACCAAAAACTGTGGGGACAGGAAGATGTGAAGGGTTATTTAAAATACCTTGATACACAACTTGGTACATCTGCAGTGTCTGGTATATGGCCAGTAGAATGTGTTATATTACTGTGCTTGGTAGAAGATACTCTAATGAGACAGCACTTAAAACTGAACTGTGATAGTTGCAGAACTGACTCACTCCATAGAAGGCATAGCCATATTTATGAACCAGACAAAGGGAACTGGGACTAACTATTTCCAAAGCTGTATGAATACCTGTGATAGTGATGCATAAAAACTACTGACTGAAATAACGCAATGGAAATGTGGGTGTATTACATTATATTTTGAAAAAGTTCAGACAATATATGACATTTTAATGGAATTTAACCAGCTGGTGTGCATCTGAAAGGAATTTGTTCATATCCATATGCATCTGCAGGCTAGACTGTAGACACCAACTGAAGAAGCTGCCATATTAGACAGCTGTAAAGATGTTTTAAAAGGAAGGAAGTCCACACACTTTTACATGTACTGTATGATATGGGAAGTGATAATGAGCAGACGTCTGTAACACTGTCAGAAAAGTATGTGGGAATGCTGTCAAATATTGAAAAGTAAAATACTGAAATTCTTTTAGAGTATGATAGCTATACATATTTTTATTTGTTAACCAGATAAACCCACTGCCCATAAGCGCCTCCTTTTCAGATACAATCTATGAACACTAGCTGGTTAGGTGACTTATTCAGAGTCATACAGAAGGCAAACAGAGACTGAGAAAATTAAACCCGTAACTTCAGGAAGCACCTAATTAAGAGAATATCACCTTAGGCCCCTGTATTAACTGCCAGGAAGATATTTGTGACATTAATGTCAATGTCTAAAAACTGTATAATACCAAAAACTGTCAAAAACTGTTTTTATACAGAGTGTGATGAGCAAAATTAAAAAAAAAAGATGCACACTGGTGGAAGGTGGTATATTTGACCTGGGGTATAAACAATATGATATCTTAGAAAACATACAGAACTTCTCTGCCTTTAATTTTTAAAGGATTAACAAAAGTACTGATTGTATTGACATACACTGTTGAGATGTCGTTACATTTTGAAGCACCAGTCAGAAAAGTATGCTATACATGTACTTGCCTTTGCAGCCATTTTTTTCTGCAGCATGACAAGTAAATGTCGTTTTGTGCAATTTAAAAAGTTTGTTGTATTCAAGAAAGCATTATGACAAGTTGTATACATTTTGTAAAAGTACAGCTTGCCTTTGGGAATGTTTGAACTATCTAGAATTTTGTAAAGATGTATTGCTTCATAGGTTATGTGACGACCCACCTGCTGGACCAGTTATCAAGGAGCCTCAATCTTCGCCACTGGCAACAGTGGGGGCATACACTGGGAAGATGACAAGTACACACACAGTATTTATAGATGCAGCTCTCTGCATCAAGTGCAATTTCCCTTAAGAGCACAGAGAGACCACAGTCAGTCCAGGGTTGGTTTCTCCTTCTTTCTCCAGATCCCCAATAAAACTCCCCACTGGCACAGCTATAGAGTTGAGATCTCAGCTGAATGGCCAAGCCAAGACCTCCAGCACCTCCCTCTGTCCAACCAGTGCTTTGTGTCCCTACCCAAGTACCTGACACATGCACTCTTTGAGGTTCTATTTACACACACACACACACACACACACACACACACACACACACACACACACACACACACACACACACCTGGGAAAGGTTGGCACAGGTTTACTAGCTATGCCCCCTTTTGCTCAGACTGTAGTTATCACTGCCACCAGCCAACTCCTTATCAGCTACTTTAAGGCCCTTAACAAAGGGTGTCCAATCTTACTGTGTAATATTAATACTAATACAAATGGTAGTTTGACCAGGAGCAAGAATATTAGGAGTGGTCCATACAGTGTCACCAAATAAATATGCAAGTACTCTCAAAACTTAAATATCTCTAGACAGACCAGCCACAGTGACATATTTAAATATATTTAATAAGAAACAATAAAAGAATGGTAAAATACTCAGTATATGTTCATAGTGACATCAGAGTTCAAAATCACAGGAAATACTTAAAAAACATTACAGGACAGTCTCAAATAAATAAAGAAAATATTTAAACTAAGCTTTGCTATACTCCTGACTAAGGCAATTGTACTGTTCCCTACAAACTTACTTACAAAGCAAGGCAGATTTGGTGAATGGTTCTTGTCAGGTCCAAGACAGAATACAGAATGCTCTGTCTCTCTCAGAGAGTTCTCAAATTAATATCTCAAATATTACTTCTAGGATAGGTTGCAGAATGACATAATTTCTTGTCATATGACTCTATCCCAGGTGAAACCCTCATTGCTGGAATCTGGCAGTATTTAGCATCCACCTGTGAAAATACATAGACCTCAGATTTTTTGGCAGATGCTGGAAGTTATAAAATAATTGCATTCCTTCATACTTTCAGAGGTAGTAATTAGTTCACTCCGAAGACAATGCAGAAAGCTTCTCAGCACAGACGTTATGTCTCTGGCCTAACCTATAATTTAACTTCAGCTATTTTTCTGAATTAACCTCCTGTATTCCAGTTTCCACCATTAAAATATATACATTTAAACAGTTACAATAGTGCATGTACATTTCTGTTCTCTTCCAGCAGAGCATACTGTGGTTACATTTTAAGCACAATTACTTTATAAAATACCTTTCTAACACATGTCTGTATGGACCAGTTTGATATACACATGACATGCAGTTCTAATACATTTGTAACACAAGCATCTTATATAGATTATGCTGATATTCACAAATGACATATAATTATTTACAAAATTCAAGATAGCTGTGCTGGCAGTATCTCCCTTTGTCACAAGTTAGTACTAGGCTAACTGCCTCTGTGGGTCATTTTAAGGCTAGTCAATTACCCCATGTGAGAATCAAATGCTGTACCTTATGTTTGGTAAGGTAAACACCTAAACCATTATGCCAACCTGCCACCCTGACATACCCACCCTGGTACCTTATGAAGTTAAATAGAATGATGCTGTTCTATATTAAGAATGGTGCAGTTCCATATTAAGGCTAGTAAAATTGACACTGTACTGCTGTGGGCTGAAATTTGATATCCTGTATATTGTTAAACTAAAGCACTTTCTAGTAATGCTGAATCCTCAGATATTTTCATAACATGTAGTAACCAGATGAGGCCATTGCTATATATTTCCACATTTTTTTTTTCTAGGAATGAGTTAGTATTTGTGTGCATGCATGTTAGTTTTATCCCAGCAAGAATCACAACTTAGACAATAGCTGTATATTTCTGTGGCTGCTTTGTTAAATAGCTCATTCAGTCATTCTGTCATACCTACTTTATGCAGTTCAGAGTTGTGGAGTAGCTAGACCCCATCTAATACTTTGTGGGTGCAAGGTAGAAAAAATAATCTTGGACAGGATGACAGTATGTCGTATGAAAGGGCTCACACACACACACACACACACACACACACACACACACACACACACACACACACACACACACACACACACACACACACACACAGACACACACAGTCCTACACATATTCTTGCAGACACACATGCAGTTCTAAACAGACACACATGTACACACACACATGCAAACACATTTATTCACTCACACATTGCACACATGCCTGCAGACAGTTCAGAGGTTTGCCTGTTCTCATTTCACATGTCTTTTGGATGTGTATGGAAGCAGGAACACTTAGTCAAAATCCATGCACAACCACTAATAGGACATCCAGACTTTGCACAGAAGGTACTCCAGCTGGAAGCCAGACTGGAGAACCAAGGTCTGTGAGACTACAATGGAAATATATAAATCTTTGTACAACCAGTGTTGTCTGCATTAAATAGGGGAGGAATTTGTTAATTTAAAACACATTTTGTCTAGTTTGTTTTGTATTTGTTTATTCTGTCAAAACTGTGTTTTGTTGACTTGCACTGTAGTCAGTTTTTGCTACATCATTTACAACTATTTTATTTTTTCTTTCAGTTTGTTCACTGTTGTGCAACCATAGAATTAATAAATATAAGTTAAAGGGGATTGGGGAGCAAATCTCTTCATGTAAACAGCTTGAATTTCAATAAAACTACTTGAGTTCCCTTACACCATAAGACACACTTTAACTCACACCCTGTTACTTAAATACTGTGCTAATTTCATCAACACACAACTGTGGGGAAAAGAGAAACACCCTTCAGTGATAAAAACAGTACCCTCATTAACCTTCTTCTTCTTTTGGCTTTTTCCTGGTTAGGGGTTGCCACAGCAGATCACCTGTCCGCTCATGATTGGCAGTGAAGTTTTTACGGTGTTGAGTTGCCAGCCCGGCACCCAACCTTCCCCGGAAAGCACACATACACATGCCTAGGGCCAATTTAAAAGTATCCAATCCACCTACAGCATGTCTTTGGGATGTGGGAGGAAACTGGAGCACCTGGAGGAAACCCACACAACCACAGAGAGGACATGCAGATTCCGCACAGAAGGCACCCAAGCTGAGGATCGTACCAGAGAACCACTGCGGCCACCCCGTACCCTCATTAACCAAGATCTCAAAATATAGCAGAAAGTTAGAGGACATAGTTGGGGATTCAATGCTTTATGGAATCTAAATCAAGGAAATTATACTTGAGGAGACATTTTTCACTGAATGATAGGTAGATCTCCCATCTTAATGGATCCTGCTTGGGTCATATCTAGTCCATCAAAGATTTCTTCTTCTTGGGACTTGCACTGACACTTGTCCTACAGTCAGAAGGAACAAAAGTCACTTTCTTTAGAAACAGAAGTTAGTGGATAAACAATTTATGTGAAACAGACTAAATGAATGCCAGTTATGATGTCAAGTTAGCATGTAGCTTCTCATGTATGCCATGAAGTTTGAATCACAGTTCAAGAATTAATACAAATGTTGGTTATAAAATCAATCTTCATGCCATTGGTGAAAAAAATGCAGCCTCTTTAAATCCTCAGTTCTACAAGGTAAATACGTTAGTACTACAGTGGTGGTGCTGTGGTAGCGTTGTCGCCTCACAGTTAGACGTTGCCCGTTCGATTCTCAGTTAGAGCATCTTCTGTGTGGCAACATACGTGAATGGGTGTTCCTTCGTTGAAGGTTGTGCTTTAGGCCCGGCAAGCCAGTACTTAAAAATCTACTGCCACTCATTAGCGGACGGGAGTTCTGCTGTGGCGAACCCTAACCGGGAAAAGCCGAAAGACACAAACAAACAAACAAGGTAAATATGCTGAAGACTGACTAAGTCCATTTCAAACATCAGTGGTACATGAATTATATGTGTTATACTATTCTCCCATAGTGCTGTGCTCATCACTACTTTTGAAAGTTGCACTATACTCAGTTCCCAGTCCATTTTATGACCAGACCTATTCACTGACCGTCCATATAATCTAATCACCTTTTGAGATAAAAAGTGCTGAAAAGAATAATTTGATTTTGTAGACATCTGTCTGGAATACCAAATAACTGCCTGTAACAAAGTCAGTGACCCCCACAGAGAGCACAAAAACACTGAAACACATATGTGAAGTAATATGTTTTATTGGCCCAGCATAGGTTTTGCATTCACATTGGCATAAGTCCTTCATAAGGAGTTATTAAGTTACTGATGTTTGATAAAGTCTCAGGAGACAAGGTAAAAGGGCAGTGCAGCAAAGCCACTTGTCTTGGGATCAAGAGTCTACTACTCAGGAGGAGGATGGGCTAGTAATGGTATGAAAATTGTGGTGAGGGGGGAGACTTCAGAAGTCAATGAGGGACATCATCAAAATTAGTGACAGACTCATGGCAATCAGAATCCAGCCTAATGACAGAGCTGTATTCATAATCTCAGCATATGCTGCATAACAAGGTTGTGATACTGAGGAAAAGTGTGCATTCAGACAGCAGTTGCAGGACCTACTAGATAAAGTAGGACAACAGGAATCGGTGTTGATAAGGGGTGACTTGAATGCACATATCGGAACAGACAGAACAGGATATGAGGACTGCCTGGGTCTACATGGGTGATGCAACAGGAATAAAGAAGGACAGCATTCTACACTTCTGTCTGGCAAATGGCTTGATAGTACCTAGCACATGGTTCAGAAAGAGAGACAGTCACAAGATCACATACAAGAGTGGCCAAAATGCAACTCAAGTAGACTTCCTCCTATTAAGAAAACGTCACTGTGGTGGACTCAGCAATTGCAAAGTCATTCCCAGTGAAACAGTCGGACCACAGCATAAACCACTGGTTGCCACAATGAGCTACAAGCAGTGGTCAAAGAAGGCTCTAAGGTCAACGGAGACCAGGATGAAGACCTGGAAATTGACTGGAGAGAAAGCACAACAGTTCAAGGAATTACTCTAGCACCTCATGAAGAATAGGAAATATGTGGAATTGAACAAGAATGGCAGGGCCTCAAAACGGCACATGTGAGGACTATAAGACAGATATGTGGATGAGACAAGTATGGAAATTAGGTACATAAGGAAAGCTGGTTGTGGAATACGGGAGTCCAGGAAGTTATCAAAAGAAAGAATGAGTGCAGGAAAAAGTAGGAGATAGAAAAGATGGTCTAGGCTAGGAAGAAATACTGATTGGCTAACAAAGAAGCTAAGAAAGAAGTTGCAATAGCAAAGAACAAGTCATCAGAAGCACTCTACCTGCTTCATGAAAGTATGTCAGTAGAGGGCACAAAGAAACTATGTATGATTGCAAGGCAAAGACAGAAAGATAAAGAAGATAGTCAAACACCCTTCATAAGGGATGCCAGCAACAAACTGCTCACCAGTCCACAGGACATCTAAAGCAGATGGAAAGAGTACTTCCAGCAGCTTCTGAATGAAGAAGACAGTACAGACACTGTACTGTCCCTACAATGAGGGAAGAGGAGGAGCCCACGATGGAAGAAGTAAGAACAGCAATAAGGAAAATAAAGTAAGGGAATGCAGCAAGCTCAGATGAGGTAACAGTAGATATAATAAAGATTCTGGATGAGATAGGGGAGAAATGGTTCCTGAGGGTACTCGTAGCAGCGTGGAAAAAAAGGTGTACTGCAGATGACTGGAGAATAAGTGTACTAATGCCAGTGTTCAAGATCAAAGGGGACATCTACAACTGTGGGCAGTACAGAGGCATCAAACTCCTGTCTCATTGCATGAAACTTCTGGAGAGGGTGACTTAATAAACAAAGACACAGAGTAGTAGAAAGTAAGTTGGGAGATGAGCAGTTCAGATTCAGATCGTAATTTAGCACAATTTCCCCTATGTTTGCAGTGAGACAGATAATTGACAGGAAGCTAGAGATGAGGAAAGAGTCTAAGTGGGCATTCCTAGACTTGGATAAAGCATGTGACAAGGTCGCAAGAAAGTACTGCGGTGGTTTGAATTCCCAGAAACATTAGAAGAATGAGTGCAAGCTATGTACAAGGACCCAATGACTCAAGTACGAACAGTAATCATTCTCACAGACAGGTTTTCAGTGGGAGTGGGTGTGCACCAGGGTTCAGCTCTAAGCCCATTGCTGTTCATACTGCTGATGGAATACATTAGCAAACAGTTCAGAGGGAACAGAACAACAAAGTTGCTGTATGCAGATGATGTGGTATTACAGGTAGACTGAGCAAGAACTTCAGCAAAGAATAGGGGACTGGAATGCAAAACTGAAGGCACATGGGATGAAACTGAGTACAGATAAGACAGCTGTAGTGTCAGCAAATGGTGGGGTTCAAAAGAAGCTGAGAATTCAGATCGAAGAGAAAATAGTGGAACAGGTTAACAGCTTCAAGTACCTGGGAGGGATGGTTGAGGAGAAAGGAAGTCAGAATGAGGTCAAAGCTAGAATCAGAGAGGCTGCAGCCAACTGGCAGAGAGTGTCAGAAGTAGTGTATAACAGAAGAATGCCAAAGAAGCTGAAAAGTAAAGTGTATAAAACAGTGCTGTGACCAGTGCACTGTATAGTACAAAAACCTGGGCTGTAAAGGCAGAGTAGTAGAGGAAGCTGGAGGTGATGGAGAAGAAATGCCTAAGTCGGGTGTGTTAAGATGCACACTGTGGAACAGATGAAGAAATGAGAACATCAGAGTGGAAGCTAAAGTAGCTTCAATTGCAGAAAAGGTCAAAGAAAACAGATTACAGTGGTTTGGGCACATGCAGAAAAGCAGAAGAGAATCTGGTGATGAAGATTTGGGATAGACAGGAAGAAGGCAAGAGGAAACAAAGGTGTCCAGCAAAAGGTGGATGGATTGTGTGAGAGAAGATCTGTGACAGTCAGGCATGAATGTCAAAGAAGGCAGGATAGTGGCACTAAAAAGAGAAAGATGGCAACAGTTGACAAGATGCCCCAACCCCATGTGAAAAAATGGGGAAAAGGGTGTTGATGATGAGGAGTGCTTAAATATGCACTTTTGCCTAGAAAGGCAAGTACATCATTTATTTTTAATTTGTTAAAAAAAAGAAAACTCGAAAAATGCTAGTGCGGAAAAATGCAGCTCAGACTACACCTCAGAGAAAGACACTGTGTGTGTGTGTGTGTGTGTGTGTGTGTGTGTGTGTGTGTGTGTGTGTGTGTGTGTGTGTGTGTGTGTGTGTGTGCACATGTGTAAGAGAGGGGGAGAGAGAGAGACTGAAACTGTAGAAGCCAGGGTCATGCCACACTATAAAAATCATGTTATATTACAGTTAATATTCATTAGCACATCTCCACAGAGATTTCTAATTAATATTTTTGTTACACAGCTGTTGTCGCTTGATGACTGACATTCATTATAGTTACTATTTTTATGTACAATGTAGGATTAAGCCTTTTAACACAGTAAAATAAGTACTTAAATGAGTAAAGATTTTGATATTTTCTTGTGGTGTTTCCTTGGTTCTAATGTTATTAAAATGTCTGGAAAGCACATGGAGCAAATTGTTTTCTGGAAGTGAAGCATTCTTTGATCCTCACAAAAAAACAACATGTCTGTCATTTCTGTGAAGCTAAATGTGGTATCTGGCAGTTCATATACACCCTGATTTAAAAAATTCATTCCAAAGTCTAAACTCGTAATCTCTGCTGTTTTATTATTTTTTTTCCTGACATTAATCACCCAATTGAATCATTACTTTATGGGTGTCTGACAATCCTTAAGTTTTTTCAGCATATACTTTCTGGCTTGTCCATGGATTATCACAAAAGTTTTATTGATTTTTGTTGATAATATGCTTTTATAATACGATAATAGGGATCTACCTCATAACACCGACAAACAAAAACACTGACAACAAGATCACCGACACCACAACACCGACAGTTCAAAAACACGAAAGTTCACATTGCCCAACAAACCACAATCTCGACAGTCAACAAAACAAAACAAATCCTTTTCTGAAAAACACACAACACAAGCACACCAAAAACCTTACAAACCTATGCTAAACCTTACATACACAACTATCTATGCACTAACCTTAACCCAAACCCTAACCCTATGGTCCGTCACTATCATACACTTACCTTACCCACATCCTAACCCTAAAGTCCATCACTATCGCACACTTACCTTACCCGCACCCTAACCCTAAAGTCTGTCACTATCGCACACTTACCTTACCTGCACCCTAACCCTAAAGTCCATCACTATCGCACACATAAGTTACCCGCACCCTAACCCTACAGTCCGTCACTAACACACACTTAACTTACCTGCACCCTAACCCTAAAGTCCATCACTATCGCATGCTTACACAGTCATGCTCATTTTGCATGTTGGTGTTTTCAGCTTCGGGATTCTGAACTGTCAATTATTTCTGTTGTCGGTCTTCCGGGGTCCGTCTTCTTGTTGTCGGTTTTTTCAGCTTTCGTCATTCTCAGGTAGATCCGATAATAGTAAATGAATTTGTTTCTAAACTTCTAACAGCTGAGAATGTTGAATTGTTTTGGTAGTTCATAAAAGATTATTAATAATAATAATAATAATAATAATAATAATAATAATAATAATAATAATACACATATGAAGAAAGTAAAGTAAATTATATGTCTCTTCTCATCAAAAGCTCTGCTTCTGCTGCCTGCAGCTAAATGAAAAAACTGGAAACATTTTTTTCTGTGATATATATTCTCTATTTGTACCTATATAAAAAGGCAATCCCCCACATTTAATAAAATCCGTATAGGCATAGTGCAGAGCCTATGGAAAGTACCATGACTGTGTATCCGGATCCCCTTTTCTAGTGCACCATGCATATTAATGAAGGTGCATTACTGAGGGAGAGCTGGGGAAGGCCGTATTGAATCAGTGTAGGGAGTGTGGCACTGTTTCTGTAGGTGAGTAACACACACCCCTGCACTGTCCAAGTGCCTGATAGCAATAAATGCAAATGTAATAATAATTTTCAAAAAACTAAATAACACCGAGGCAGCAGGAACTGGAAACTATCCAAATGGATTCACATACCTTATTCACAAAAATAAACATTAAGTGCTTTCGTCACTAAGACTTCATCAGAACTAATTTCCACTCTTTCATTTCTCTTTTATAGAGTACATTAATTACATATTAATCACCTAATTGAAACCAATTAACATCACTAAAAATGTTACTAAAAATGTTTAAAAAGGTAATATTGAAAATATTCCACATACAATTGTCAAACAGCAATTTTAACAGCCACTATATGCATATTCTTTGTATATAAGAATATAAATATGTAAATATAAAAGTAAAAATAAAAATAAAAGCAAGCACATTACACTTCTAGTCGCAACTTTAAAACAGGTAAAATAGAATATAAATATAGTTGCTGTTAAAAAAAAAGTTTAGGCATAGCTTAGCGGGTTGGTGCAGCAAGGCATTTAGCATTACTTAAGCATGCCTCGGAGGTGTATATAAAAGTATATCAGCACTCCCCATATCCACATAGCCAAATGGTTAGTCATGGCCTTATGTGCAGTAGGTGTGGGGTTTGAATACAGAGAAGGAGACTTAAGCAGTCATTTTCTAAATATATATATTATGCCAATTGTTTTTAAATCATTATGTGCTGCACTCAGCTAAGCTCTGCTAAGCTGTGCTAACTGCTAAGCCAATAAGCACTGCTAAAACAATTTATGTATAAGCACCACTTGGCTGCTATTAGCTGGTTTGTGCACTGCTAAGCATTGCCTGTTTAAGCAGTGCTCAGCTCAGCTAAGCTGGTTTGCATGGTGCTAAGCGACGCACTGCAGTTTTAAAAATGGCCCAATGGTGTGCAAGGGTGGGAAAACAGGCTATATTAAGCTCACTAGGCAGAAATACAGCATATTCTGTTGGAGTTTGAACTGTGCAGGAACTATGGCAGTATATGGAGAGGGTGCGTGCTTCTGGGCAATGTGGTAGGGCATTCTGGAGTCCAAGGTCATGGTTGGACTCCTCGTTAAAGACCATGAACACTGGCTGCTGCAGGGCCAGTTGCAGAGATTGGAGAAAAAGTTGGAGGCCTGGGATTGGCTGGCACACAATCCCACCAGTGCAACAGGTATCCTCCACACAGTTGAGCAGGTCTGTCACCATTATGATGATCTGAAGCGGCCAAAGAGGAGATTTCTGGACACCTGAGTCCAGGATGCTTGGGATGGGAATGTCCCACATGATTGTAAGTACTGTTAGCATTGTTTTACCAACACCTAATCTGAATGTGTGATAGGTATGCATAATGGTGTGCTTCTCCCCCTACAGATGCAGAGAGAGAGCTTGCAATCTACAGGCCCATGCAGGGTGCCTGGCCAGGTTGCACCATGAGTGTGGTGAGTACAGATTAATTTGCAATCTATAGTCAAATACACAAGATGGAGTAATTCATTCACTGCCAGTAAGTACATACAATACAGATTTGTGTATTGCAATGAATTTGGATGTAGGCCTTTACTGCAATAACTGACTTATGCCAAGTATAGTGTAATAAAGATTAAAGCATGAAACCTGATAGTGTTAATGAAATAAAGTTGCTACTGCAATAACTGTGGAATTACAGCTGCATTGCAATACCTGCATTATATAAGCTGTTGTGCAATAAAGACTTGAAAATATACCAAATAACTGCATGAAGGCACCCCTAATAAAGCTGTGTTGTGCAATATGTATATAAGTAGGGCTGTTGTTCATGAAATCCATCCAACACAAAAATACCACTAAGTGACTCAAGGTTATCTAAGGAAGACTGTTATTCTTTTCTGTAGATTTGCAGCTGTACTACAAGATATATGCATATTGACATTTGTTCTGCACTAGCATTTGCAGCAATACCAGGAACACCCAAGATAGACTGTGTATATCAGGATTGTCTTGAGTTAACCGTTGCATTTCACCTATATGTATTCCTGCTCCAAGGTATGGTGCTGCAGGCAAGTATGAAACTGTAATAGTTGTAGACTGCAAATATACTATCTGCAACTGTATATGGGTCACATAACCCACCCAATACTTTTACATCATTTCTACATGTCACAGATATTTCCACCCACTAAGAGTTCATAGGTTCATAGGTTGGTACTAGGCTATCGGCCCTAGGGCCTATACAAGCCTTGCCATAACAATTCCCTGGTTATTTCTTCCGAGAATATTTACTTCTCTGGTCCCTTGTCTAGCAGGGTGACTGACGTGATCCCCAGGGTACATTTCCTATCTTCCATCCAATCGTCAAGGTTCCTTTTGAAGAGGGCCAAAGAGGCACTCAGCTTGATATGTATGGGCAGTCTATTCCAGAGTATGGAGAATCTCTGGGTCAGGAACCAATCCCTCCAGCATGTTTTGTTCATTGTGATGACAAGGTTTAGATCCCTGGAGCATGTAGCTCTGAGGGATTGGGATCTCTTTAAGTGCAGCATGTCCAGCAGCACTGGATTTGACATGGCCTTGTATGTTAAGCAGAGATCGCCTCTGAGGAGGCAATATGCAACAGAGTATAGCTGGAATTTTTTTAGACGGTCAGCATAGGGCATCTGCTTTAGGCCTGTGATTCTTTTAGTGAGGTATTTCTGTGGCCTTTCCAGTTGTTGCAGATGTCTTGAGAGGTACATACCAAATGGGGCATTGTACTCTATAATGGGTCTATTGAGGGATGAGTACAGTGGGACTATGACCTCATTTTTTCTGGTTGAAAAGCCCTTAGTGATGAGGTGTGCCACATAGAAAGATTTCCTCACTGTTGTGGCGATGTGGTTATCGAAAGTGAGACCACTGACAACCTGTGTCCCTAAGTCCCTTATCGCACTTTCAGTGTTTAGTGTACTGCCACTTGTGTGGTAATTCATGGGTACATGTTTTTTCCCAAAGGGGATAACGATACATTTCTTGGCATTGAGCTTGAGCCCATGGCTCTGGCACCAGGCATCTTTTTCTGTAAGGCCCTTGTGTAGAATATCCACATAATTTGGGGATTCAATAATGGCTCCCAGTTTGCAGTCATCTGCAAACTTTGTTAGCCAGATTCCCTTAATGCTGGCCTGTACATCAGAAAAGTAGATGCCAAATAAGAGCGGTCACAGGACTGAACCTTGAGGTACTCCGCTTGTCACTTGTCTGGAGCTGGATTTTGAGTCTGCTACTTTTACAGTGTACATTGTATACACCTGCATTCTATGTATTAATGCACAGTTTACGAAGCAAAGGCACTTTGCTTTGTGAACTTTTGTTGTAGTAACTGGTGGGCACTTTCTTCTTTTTGGATTAATGTACAGTTTACCTAGTATTTCCGTCATGCATGAATCTCATGCATGTGTGTTCAAGTGTCACTGCAGTCTTGTATAAAACTGTACTATTAATACCTGGTCATATTTTGTTTCCAGAAGAGCTCCAGGCAAATATTAGTCAGTCACTAGTCAGCAGTAGCTCAGTTTGTTAAATGCTGTGTGTGATGTACATTTTTTCACTCACAGACCAGGGTTCGAAACCAGTGACAGGTCTAGTAAATATTACTGAATCAGTTATGCCTTATTAACAGATGTTCTCCCCACATGAATTACAGGTAAAAGGGTACAGTAGCCCTTAGTATGGGTGAATAATTTGTGTGTTCAGATTTAACAGAGTATTAACAGCATTGATTAGGAATGTGGTAAGACGTCATACAATAAAGGCAACAAGTACAATACTAATAAAAGTTAATACATTAAATAAAATGTGTAATCTTGGTATGGCTGTAAGCCTGGTGTGTCCGTGAATGTTTGCTGATGGTCTAACCCCATGCCCGCCATGGACGGCATGATAGTTGTACACTCTCTGTACTGTACATGATACATGTCTCTCAAGTGTCACTCTGTTATGGACTGTAATCATTGTTGCCTAATCCCTCTGTCACAGATCTCTCATCAACATGATTATGTCAATAGCACAGTCATACTACATCGATCCACAGTACACCTTGGTAGTTATATAGGTCCACCTGATATGTAATAGTTCTCTGTAGTTGCGTACCTGTAGGCATTACTGCTTGGCCCATACTGTCCCATGCAGATAGCTTGAGAGGTATGTACATGCTACAACAGCTATAGGGCATGGTTATACATAAAGGAAACTGTATAGCCTATACTGGTATTAATGGACTGTATTTCTCTTTCCCCCCACTCTTTATCTTCATCGCAATTTATTATTGTTATACATTGGTTATGGTTTACTATTAACATATGTGGTTCCCTAAATGTTATGTTGGGCCTTGTGTTTTATTATTGTTATGTATTACAATGGTTGTATACTAACATATCTTGTTGAATCCAGCTGTACTGAGTTGCATGCCACCTACTCAGAGGTGATCTCTGCCTGACATAAAAGGGTATGTCCAACCCAGAACTGATGGACATGCTTCATCTAAAGAAAACCTTATCCCCTTGAGCCACATGCTCTAGGGATCTAAACCTCACCACAACAATAAATAGGATGTGCTGGAGGGATAAATTCCTGTCCCAGAGACTTCCCATGCTTTGGAACAAGATTCCAATCTACATTAGGCAGAGCTCCTTGCTAACACTCTTCAAGAGAAACCTTGATGAATGGGTGGGAAACAGAAAGTTTACCCCAGGGATCACTTCAGTGGCTCTGCTAGACAGAGGCACAGGGAACTAATCTAAGGGGGTGGCGAAACCCAACACATTCTGGCTAGGCTTATAAATGCCTTCGGGCAAATAGCCAAGTACCTGCCTATGAACCTATGAACCTATGAATTACCTATGTTGTTGGCCTTGTGCTGTAACTGTTACTGGCATGTTGTTACTATACTGACTGTTATCTTATTTATTGTTGTGTTCCATATAATATGCAATGTTATGTTACTGGGTTATTTGCAATGGTCTGGCATGCTGTTATAACTAACTAAATGGTTTGTTCATTACTAACCTATACACATTAAAATACCTCAACACCACAGCTCGTCTGGGTAGGCTGGTTCCTGCCGATCTGCCTATCCTACCTCGGTCAGCACGTCTGGGACCCAAGCCAGTGGTGCCACCTCCACTGGTCCTGCATCACCTATGGGTAGAACTGCCTCAGGGGATGGAGCCCATCCCCTGTGGGAGCGGGAGTGGAGGGGGGTTTGTCACCCAGATTAACTACTGGTGATGATGCGCAGGATACTTCATAGTGGGTATGAACAATGCCTGCGCCAGATTGAGGGTAGACTCACCAACATGGAGAGGCCTGGCAGCCCAGCGCCCAGCGCCCAGCACAGCCACCTTTGGGGTAGTGAAGGAGCAGTGTTGACTGCCCATGGGTGGTGAGGTCAGTCACACTGCTGCCATCTGGGGGAACATGGACCTCTGATTCCACAACACCCTCCCCTTCCAAGATGTTTACCCATCTCATGTATCACACACCACCCCTGTATGCTGTCTTGTCTGTCTTGTCTGTCTGCAAATGCAACCTCTCCTACCCAACCCACCTCCCCTCATGTACCTATATCCCTTTCCCAACATTCCACTCTCTCCTTAAAAAAAAAAGGGCTCCTGTCCCACAAAAAAAAGTCATCCCATAAATAGCTCTCAATTCCACACACATGTCTTCTGGACATAAGTAATTATCACATTAATTAATAAACACAGTTATGTTGCCCTCACCCCTTTTTCTGTGGTGTGAGGCTCCAAATTCCAAATTCTGCACATCTGCTGCTATACAAGAAATGGAGAGCTATGGTCCTTTCTTACACCCGTCCTGCACATCCCTATCTGCATTTCAGTATGTTTTCCTCCTTCCTGCCCCCATTTCACTACTTTTCTCTCACCCATTTTTTTTCTTTTCTTTTAATTTTTAGCTCAGGTTTAAGTGGAGCTAAGTAATGAGGTACGCCGTGCAAACCTGTTAAAACTGCCTTCTCATCTTATGTGTTTTTGACAGTGTTAGGCACAGCTCAAAATAATCACCACTGCTATGTTTCGAACCCAGGCCCCTGTCAACTACAGCACAATGCATTAGCCCACTAGGCCACTCAGCTCTGAATTAAGGCAGGTGTTTCCACAACATATCCTGATTGCCACTGACACACTGCAATTACATATATGGGGGCCTGGCAGCGTTCCTGGGACTGTGATGCAGACACTACACCAGTACACAGCCAAATAAATAATAATGGATTTCTGTGAGGCCTGGGATAGCAGATATAGCTGTCAACTGTACAGACTGTTGCAGAATGTCCACAGTTGTGCCCTCTAGATTTGGTACTGCAGCAAAATAATATACCTGTCTGCTAAGTTACTGGCAAGTCATTAAAGATTGAGGTTAGAAAAGCATGACAGATATTTGAATGTCACATCTTATACCCATCAAAAAACAAATGCTAATTCAATTCCTGTGTCACAGACTGTATGCATGCACATGTATCTTGCAAATACACCTGCTGCAGGACTGACGTAGTAGCTCAGTCTGTTAAATGCCAAGCATGCAGTAAGTTTTGCCACCCACAGTCCTGAGTTCAAATCCAGTGTGTTGCATTATAATTACATTCTTGTGAATACATCACATAATGACTGAGTCATGCAATTTTAACCAAAAACAGGTTGCTGCTACTGAATTAACTACTACCCATGTTAGCAAGTCAAAGGTCTGTAGGGAGGGACACACTGCACATATCTGAACAGCCTACCTATTTGTCACCAGCTACTCTCTGATTGGCACTGTTACATAACAGGGCACTGTTACATAACAGATGTACCTTAAGCACATGCCTTGACTGGATTGCTATGGATACCCTCACACTGGCTCTGCTGTAATGACAGAACTGACACTGCTCCCTCAGTGACACATAAAGCATGTTGTCCTCCAATGTGTTCATACTCCTCACTATGAGTTCTAGGCAAACAGCAGCAGCTGCAGCCTGTAACATATGCAGCTGTATGTTAAACTAACTGCTACAGACCTGCCATACCTCACAACCCCCTAGAACAAGGGATTCACACAGCACCCATACATAAAGGGGTGGAGCACAGATCACATGACAGGAACATTTGACACACTCTGTCCCTACAAATATACAGAGCTGCTAGACCAGCAGCTACTACAGCAGCATGCATATTCTGATGAGTATGATGTCTGACACTCACATGTGTCTTCCCCCTTACTGACTTCAACCCACAATGTTTAACATTGAACTGACAGATAATTATAAAGTCATTTGACAATGGTCAAATATAGCATGCAAAACTCTGGAAATACCTCATAAATCTCAACAGTGGACAGTATTTGTACCTATCCTCTGAGATTCTGTAGTCTCCATATCTCATTAATGTTCATCTCACAGACTAAGAAAGGGTCCAAGGCCTACATGAAGACTTAAATATTGCACTGTTGTGCCATGTCATTGGCCAATAAAAGTGCAACCCAACTGTTCTGGATGCAATTAGCCAGTCTGAGACACGGATTGATGCACAGGCAATTACCTGTTAATGAGCATAACCTACAAAAGGCAAGCAGATGACTATGGAAAACAGGTCTGTAACTTGCTTTACCAAGACAGACTGCAATTTAGGAAGCATTTTACTTGGCTAGCATACCTGGCAACCCCCTACAGCAAGAATTCAGGTCATAGCCATTATTAGTGGGGGGGGGGCACAGGCCCAACTTCAGCAACAGAGTGTACATATTGGTCATACAAAGTCTTTTGGCTTTTCCCAGTTAGGGGTAGCCACAGCGGAACTCCGGTTCACTAATGATTGACAGTGGATTTTTACGGTGCCAAGGTGCCAGCCCAATGCCCAACCTTCAAAGAAGGCACACCCATTCACACTTGCATCTACCTGCATATCTTTAACATCACTCGACCATGGGGAGGACATGCAGACTCCACACAGAAGGTGCTCTAGCCAACAACTGAACGGGAGAACCTCTTGCTGTGAGGCGACAATGCTAACCGCTGCACCACCACGGCAATTGGTCATACAAAGTAAGGTCATGCAAAGTAAGGGTATGAATTCTATAACAGATATTACTGTAGCATAACTGTTATCTGAGGGTTCTGGCATGTGACAGCCAGATTCTCTATATTCTGAGAACAGCCATCAATTATTGTCCAACTGTTTCCAAGATATCCACGTTTGTGGTAAAAGGACCACATATATCAGGCACAAATACACATTCTGCAAACATCTGTCTACTGTAGAATAGGACACCTAGAGGGAAGATAATCTACAGCACATTTGCATTGCTGTCTGTCATTGTGGCATACTGATGTTGCTGGACTGTCCCAATATACTTGTAATAACACACACACCTATTTGTCTGACAGTGGCTGTATGACATGGTACTGGGACGTTGCCCATAGGGGACACACCACAATAGACAGCATTGATGGGTGAGGAGACATACAGCACACTCTGCCATAGCACACAGGGACATAACCAGTATTGCTACTGTGTTGCTGATAGCCACATACATAGTGTGGTGATAGACTGCAGGGTATGACATGGGAGGTAGCAGTGGATAGTGCAGGCCAATGGGGATGTGCAGGGTCTGCACATAGTGGATAGCAATGTATCTGGTCCTGTGATTTGTTCTCCTCTTCTTGTATTTCAGAAAGGACGTTTAGACAGAGGCACCAGCCATTTTCAGCCGCTGAAAATAATGTTGTCCTGGATGGCTTCAGACATTATCACAACATTCTGCTGTCCAGGAGTTGCCAGCATAGTGAATGATGTGCAGCACTGTGGGCTGACCTTGTCACAGCAGTCAACCAAGTAGGGCTACAGGACAGAAGGTATGAGTAGGTACGACAACGGGCAACAGGTATGGTCAATGCTGCATGACAAAGGGCTGCTGCTGTGGCCAGGGACCATGCTGCCACTGGTAGAGGGCCTGCTGCTGAACAACCACTCTTGGCCACAGAGGAACTGTGCAGGTGGTAATGTACTTATGTTGTCTTCCTCCTCCCAGGTGACCGTGGAGTTCGGAATGTGTCCTCCTCACAACCTGATGTCAGTGTCTCATCAGACTCTGATGATGATGATGGCCATAGTGAGGCACAGGTGGAGTTGTTAGGGGCTGAATCTGTCCCATGGGTTGACATCTCACTTCCTCACCCATTGTCCCCACACACAGTCAGTATGCCCACACATACCCAGTCCCCTGTGGCCACAGATATTGGACACTCAGAATGTGGTGGCATCAAACAGTAAAGTGTGGCAAGAATGGCATCATGACTATTGACCCTAGCCATAGCCAGACAGCTGGCAAGGTCCCACACAAGCAGATTGACAAGGGTGCTCAAAGGCAGACTGATGCCCATCCGCCAACTGTCACAGGTGTTATGGTCACTCGACGCATGTTTCGGTCCATCATGGAGGCACAGGCATGTTTCGAATGTAACACCACATGGATGGTCAGGATCATGGATGCAGCACAGTCTGACATCTGTGACTCCCTCTACCACATTGGTGATACCATTGATCATTTCACTGATGTAGTGGACAGATGGTGGGGTAAGGCATTGTCAGTCATTGACTGCACATTGTCTGTGCTGGAACATCTGGTGGGAGTAGGGCATCAGACACATGGACGTAGGTCAGAAACAACATCCGCTGAGAGTCCATGTGGCCATGCACAGTCACGCTGCCATAATGGCAGTACCTCCAGCACTACAGAAGGGAGTGTGCAGTCCACAACATGATATGGTAGGCCAGCAGACAACAGTTACCATCAGTGACTAGCACCGTATCTGACCCTGGGCATGGTGGAGCCACTGCCAGACCTGGCAATGCCAGTTCCCATGTTCATGGCCGGAGATGGTGAACTGTCCACTCTGCCTTGTACAGTCCACAGCTGTCTAATATACACATGTGTAGGGCTTGTCACAGCAGTCAACCAAGTAGGGGTACAGGACAGAAAGTATGAGTAAGTATGACACCGGGCAACAGATATGGTCAATGCTGCATGACAAAGGGCTGCTGCTGTGGCCAGGGACCATGCTGCCACCGGTGGAGGGCCTGCTGCTGAACAACCACTCTTGGCCACAGAGGAACTCCTGGTGAACCTGGGATCAACCACCAGCTCCCAAGCATCCATCCCGTACATTGTATAGGTGGATGCCACAGCATCCACAGCAGAAGAGCATCCAGGTAAGCCTCCTGTGTTCATTACTGTAATAATGTATCAGTGATTGTGGCAACCTCTACATATCAGTACATGGGTGTCAGGTCTATCTGCATTGGGGGGGTTGGTTTTAATGCACAGGTGTGAACACATACTCAGAATGTTGTAAGCAGTATCACATTAACTACTGTACATGTTGATATATGCACATATTATCCTGTAATAATGCCACATTTGGTATTGCTGACAATACCTCTCCCTCACATTTCCATAGGTATATCAGGTGTGGACGTTGTCCAAGGTCCTGTACCCGGTGAGTGTGATACTGTCGTTTTATGGATCATATGTACCCTAAGAATGTTAAGGACTGCCATTTTGCTGTAGATACAATGGATATACGTAACCAAAGTAGAATACTTGTATGTCCACTTTCACAGGGGTTAACTGAAGTGCATTGACTCAGTAGTTACAGATGTGTATTTGCAGGAGCAGTAACACATTTGAACTTATTTTTGAGAAGCTCTATGCAGTCTGCTGTATAGGGGGCAATAGTATGCACAAGATGGTTGTACTGTGTTTTAGGTGTAGGTCTATCACATATACACTGAAATATTGCTTATCTCTCAGGTGTATAGTAGTGACAACATGAAGCAGATGTAGCTGCAGTGCATGTTATAAAGGGTTTGTCTTGTCTGTGTATGTTGTAGTCTGCTTATGTGTTGTGCATGAGATCAGAAATAAGATGTGGTATGTGTTATGCAGTTGTGGCTCCTAACCTGTGTGTGTGTGTGTGTGTGTGTGTGTGTGTGTGTGTGTGTGTGTGTGTGTGTGTGTGTGTGTGTGTGGATCACCATACATAATAGTGCAGGTGGTAATGTACTTATGTTGTCTTCCTCCACCCAGGTGACTGTGAAGTTCAGAATGTGTCCCCCTCACAACCTGATGTCAGTGTCTCATCAGACTCTGATGATGATGATGGCCATAGTGAGGCACAGGTGGAGTTGTTAGGGGCTGAATCTGTCCCATGGGTTGACATCCCACTTCCTCCCCCATTGTCCCCACACACAGTCAGTATGCCCACACATACCCAGTCCCCTGTGGCCACAGATATTGGACACTCAGAATGTGGTGGCATCAAACAGGAAAGTGTGGCAAGAACATCATGACTATAGACCCTAGCCATAGCCAGACAGCTGGCAAGGTCCCACACAAGCAGATTGACAAGGGTTTTCAAAGGCAGACTGCTGTCCATCCGCCAACTGTCACAGATGTCATGGTCACTCTATGCATGTTTCGGTCCATCATGGAGGCACAGGCATGTTTCAAATGTAACACCACATGGATGGTCAGGATCATGGATGTAGCACAGTCTGACATATGTGACTCCCTCTACCACATTGGTGATACCATAGATCATTTCACTGATATAGTGGACAGATGGTGGGGTAAGACATTGTCAATCCTTGACTGCACATTGTCTGTGCTGGAACATCTGGTGGGAGTAGGGCATCAGACACATGGACGTAGGTCAGAAACAACATCCACTGAGAGTCCATGTGGCCATGCACAGTCACGCTGCCATAATGGCAGTAATTCCAGCACTACAGAAGGGAGTGTGCAGTCCACACCATGATATGGTAGGCCAGCAGACAACAGTTACTATCAGTGACTAGCACCGTATCTGACCCTGGGCATGGTGGAGCCACTGCCAGACCTGGCAATGCCATTTCCCATGTTCATGGCTGGAGATGGTGAACTGTCCACTCTGCTTTGTACGGTCCACAGCTGTCTAATATACACATGTGTAGGGCTAGTACCTGGCTTGACTGTGTACATGCACACACTCAAACATCACTGTCACATGCAGATCACCAAAAGACACACATGGCATCTATCCATGGCCCAGCTGACCAGCAACCCTTCCTGATTCACACACACAATGTTAGCTGTTTGGCACACCGTAGCCCTCTGGCACCCTCACACCACACCCTATGCATGTGATGATACCTGTGCCACATCCCTGCCATCCATACCATTGCTGTAGGGATATGCAAATATGTGTCTGATGCATAGGGTGCCTATATTACATTACATGACATTTTTGTAGTGTGGTAGTGTTATGCCATGACAAGTGCTGTATACTGGCATGTATCGTGAGTACACATCAAAGTGTTTGTACATTTGTTGCATGATGTTAGATTGGTGGTAGTGTTGCAGAATGACAGGTGTCTCACAGAACTGAGTATCTTACTAGTCCAGGGGTCTGAGTGGCTATGCTGTGGAGACTTGGCAGCAATACAGTGGCTCAGGATGGCATGGCAGTACAGTGGAAAGATTACATCAGCAAGGTACAGCTGTATATGTGCATGGTCACCTAGGTGCGTATGTGTAGACCAGTGTGTCAGGGACAATCGGGGTGCACAGTATAATCCTGCATACATACCCCATGAGAAGGCATGCTACCCTTGATACATGTCACCTGGGTGTTCTGTACCTACATATGTAGGTGGTGGCAGATAGCATTAATGCCTAGGCAGATGTGGACTATTTAGGGCCAGCAGCTAATCACAGGGCCTTTAAGCGTATCACCAGTGCACACAGATAGGCAAGACAGGTTTGCTGGTGCAAGGGGATATATTTATACATACACACATACACACACACACACACACACACACACACACACACACACACACACACACACACACACGCACACACACACACAGAGTTGCCCTTATTGAGAGTATAACCCCTACCTATATAGTAGTATATACTATATCACTACATACTTATCGCATGTGCCATGGAGCTTATCAGATGTGAGATTGACAGCCAGTGTTGTTAAGGTGGGCAACATCAGTAGGCCTTGTAAAAGAGGCCAATGGGGAGGCGAGCAGGTAGGCACAAGGCCTTAAAATGTATAACCATTGTGCACAGTTAGGTGAGACAGGCACACTGCTGCAAGGGGATATATTTACACACATACACAAACTCACAGCAATGCCCTTATTCGGGGTAGAACCCCTACCTATCTACTAGCATATACTATAGCACTACATACTTATCGCATGCACCATGAAGCTTATCTGTTGTGAGATTGACAGCCAATGCTGTTAAGGTGGATGACATCAGCAGGCCTTGTAAAGTAGGTCAATGGGGAGGTGGGCAGTTAGGCACACGGCCTTAAAATGTATAACCATTGCACATAGATATGCACACTGCTGCAAAGGGGTATATTTACACACATGCACAGAACATTCCTTATGGAGTTTGGAACCCCTCCCTATCTAGTAGTATATACTATAGCACTATGTACTTATCACATGCGCTACAGGGCTTATCTGTGTTGATAGTGTCAGCTATTGTAGCCCTCTGGCACCCCCACACCACACTCTATGCATGTGATGATACCTGTGCCACATCCCTGCCATCCATACCATTGCTGTAGGGACATGCAAATATGTGTCTGATGCATAGGGTGCCTATATTACATTACATGACATTTTTGTAGTTTGGTAGTGTTATGCCATGACAGGTGCTGTATACTGGCATGTATCGTGAGTACACATCAAAGTGTTTGTACATTTGATGCATGATGTTAGATTGGTGGTAGTATTGCAGAATGACAGGTGTCTCACAGAACTGAGTATCTTACTAGTCCAGGGGTCTGAGTGGCTATGCTGTGGAGACTTGGAAGCAATACAGTGGCTCAGGATGGCATGGCAATACAGTGGAAAGATTACATCAGCAGGGTACAGCTGTATATGTGCATGGTCACCTAGGTGTGTATGTGTAGAAGAGTGTGTCAGGGACAATCGGGGTGCACAGTATAATCCTGCATACATACCCCGTGAGAAGGCATGCTACCCTTGATACATGTCACCTGGGTGTTCTGTATCTACATATGTAGATGGTGGCAGATAGCATTAATGCCTAGGCAGATGTGGACTATTTAGGGCCAGCAGCTAGTCACAGGGCCTTAAAGCTTATCACAAGTGCACACAGATAGGCAAGACAGGTTTGCTGGTGCAAGGGGATATATTTATACACACACACACACACACACACACACACACACACACACACACACACACACACACACACACACACACATACACACACAGAGTTGCCCTTATTGAGAGTATAACCCCTACCTATATAGTAGTATATACTATATTACTACATACTTATCGCATGTACCACGGAGCTTATCAGATGTGAGATTGACAGCCAGTGTTGTTAAGGTGGACAACATCAGTAGGCCTTGTAAAAGAGGCCAATGGGGAGGTGAGCAGGTAGGCACAAGGCCTTAAAATGTATAACCATTGTGCACAGTTAGGTGAGACAGGCACACTGCTGCAAGGGGATATATTTACACACATACACAGACTCACAGCAATGCCCTTATTTGGGGTAGAACCCCTACCTATCTACTAGCATATACTATAGCACTACATACTTATCGCATGCACCACAAAGCTTATCTGTTGTGAGATTGACAGCAAATGCTGTTAAGGTGGATGACATCAGCAGACCTTGTAAAGTAGGTCAATGGGGAGGTGGGCAGTTAGGTACAGGGCCTTAAAATGTATAACCATTGCACATAGATAGGCACACTGCTGCAAAGGGGTATATTTACACACATGCACAGAACTGTCCTTATGGAGGTTAGAACCCCTACCTATCTAGTAGTATATACTATAGCCCTATGTACTTATCACATGCGCCACAGAGCTTATCTGTTTTTATAGTGTCAGCTAGTGCTGTTAAGGTGGATGACATCAGCAGTAGTGGATGGTGACTTTAAATCAGAGGGGGGCTGCAGGGGACAGCTTAATGGGTGGGGCTAATTGTAAGGGGGTGTGACCAACTTGAAAGGGGCAACACTATGCTCAAAACCACAAAAACCAGGACTTTAATTTAATACATTGCCCTGGGTGCCAAACCACCATTATGAGAGTGCAATCAAGACAAATGAAGTGTACAAAAAAATATTTCAATGCACTGGCTACATGACAGCTTACTTAAAATGTAGCTGGAATCAAAAAGGTTGTGAGGCATGAAAAAATAAATTATTTTCTAAATACATTACTAGAATGCCAGTCAAAATCAAGTATAAAAAAACAAGCAGGACTCAACTCAAACCACTTCTCCTTGCACTGCAGTTCTAATTATAATTTATATTCAGCTTTATAAAAGAACCAAGTAGCATGCTGAAAGTAGCAATCTCTGTGATGTCCCCACTTGTAAAAATGTTTATAATCCAACAAAAGTATGCTGCCTGACAACTATCTACTTATTTCATGGGGAAAACATGATCAAAGTAAAAAATTTACAGCAAACAAGAAATAAGCTCAATATAAATTGCTTAAAGGATTACTGCACAGGTTATGGACCACACAGGATAGATTGGCATTCTGTTTAGGTTGTGGGTAAAGCCTGCAAAGATGACTGCAAGTCTCCAACAAATGTAATGAGTTTCTGAGAATACTATAATCCTGTCCTTTATTACAAAAACTGTAATATGCCTTTCAGTACCCAAGGCTTATATGTTATCTAGTTATGTAAATATTCTCTGCATGGCAACAACAAAAAGGCTTTCAATGTTGGCAGTTCTTTAACAGTGTGCTTATTAAAGCTTACTTTCATCTTACAATCTCAGACAAGCTTACCTGATGGTCATTAAAGCATTGCTACTTAAACACAGAGTAGCAGGCACTGCAACAACATGCATTTTCTGAACAATAAGAAGCATAAACAAGCACTGCAACAACTTGCATTTTCTGACTAATAAGCATAAATCAACAGCATAAAAATATGTCAGAAAAACAGAACATTTTGCAAAATCAAGGACAGATGAAAATCCACTGTAGTACTTGTGTCTACCTTGTATGGGGGATACTCTGCACACTTACACTGCATAACTGCTCCTTGCCTTGCTTGGACACATGCAGAGTCACTACTTGGGGGAGTGGGATGCAACAAGTATGTCACAATTTGAAATGTCTCTGGCTGACGGTGATGGCCCTGACCCATTTATCATACCTCTCAACCTCAGAGCAAGAAATCTGGACAAAGTCATAAATAGAAGTGGGACAAAGGCCCAAAAAATAAGGACAAATTTTAAATATTGCTCTTACAAAGTTAGAAAGATAACAGAATAGTAGGTCTTGCATTAGTATGAATTTTCTGAAGGGTATGAAATCTGAAACTTAAATGTCTGTCATTATTTTCTAACTTCAGTTCTTAATGATTTGCCACTAGCTTGCCAGAAAAACATAATTTTATGCAAAACGGTCCAAAAATGTGATGCAAAAATATAAAATAGCCACACAATACAGCTGGGAACCTGTAAAATAAGAGACACTTTTTAATATTAGTACTGTTAACTTGAGCAGCTTACAAAATAAGAGAATCTACATGCATTTCCGAAATAAAAGTAATCGATAACTCTCCACAGTTCCAAATGTAAATGTAATACATCCAATATGCAGTTCGAATGACAAGAAAACACTCAATATTGAGTGTTTTATTGTCATTCGAACTGCATATTTAATCTAAAACTCTGATCAATACAATTATTTATTAATTGTAAACCCTCCATCTTTTCTTCCAAAATTGACATTTTGCAAAGGGATTATTAGGAGGAGAGCAAAATTTTGAGTCAAAATTGGGGACAGTTGAGAGGTTATATACCTAATTCTGTAAAGCGATTTATTTGCACATGCCTCTCAAACTCTTAATGCAGGAAATATGGACAAGACAAAATATATTGGGAAACATACAAACAGTAAACAACAGATACTAGCACTTGCTGACCAACCAATAAATCCAAAAAAAGTGCTCAGGCTCGCTGGTAGTAAACGGAGGAATTTATTAAGAATAAATCCACAAAATCAATGGTAGAGCCATTAAAAATGTAACATGAGCGCTCTTCTAAATCCACCATTTTGCGTTTTTACGTGTGCTGACTTCATCAGACACTCTACCTTCATGATACACTTGTTTAAATACTAAACAATTTAATTGAAAGCACATTTCACACTTTGGTTCTCCAAACCATATCAATTAATTCAAACCACACACCAATCAAGTTCCTACATTCATTAATATTAATTTTCCCTCATTAAATATATGCTTTGTCCACTAAATAAAAACTCTTTTGTATATTTTAAATCTATTTAAAATATGTATTTAAAAGTACAACTTTAAGATATTTATACGTACTATTAAAACTTTTACATATAATATAATTACATAATAATTCATGCAAACAATACATATTATAAAAATCTCAGATAGTTATTTTCATGAATTTTGTGATGATAGAACATATAAAGTTAATTTCATGACAGTACTGCCTCCTAATTGCCCAACTTCATGAACAGCTCTATAATTTATTAGCCCTCAATTTAAGTAATGGAGTTATAGTTAATAATCTCATTAATCCAAGGCTAGTATTGGAATCAAATATACCTGCCACCATGTCACCTTATTTTTCTAGGATGTCCTCCATGGACCACCCTTGTGTCTAGTATTACTTGGTCAACACAAAAACTCATACTTTTGCATTTGGGCATATAATACTGTGTTTTATATAAAAAGTGCATTGGTACTTTTACCTTCTTCAGAGATGTCATAGCCCTTAGTATATTCACGTTTCGACATCTCAGTTTTACCTCATTAGAGACGATTGACATGTCTGACATTGCTATATACACTATTCCTCTACTTTCCACAGTTATATATGTCCTGCAATCATTTTCTTTCTACTGTCCAAATATATTTCTGCCTTCATGACATATAGGCATTGTTGGCATCTTCCACATTTATATGTCCCTCTAATGTTATTATCCCCTTCCTTTCTTTTCTTCTTTCATATTTTACCAATATTTGGGGTGGGTTCTTGCCACCATCTTGGGGTTTCATCTTGAGTATTTCTTCAATATCTATTGGGGTACTAAATTTATTCCTCTTTTATACGAAGTCCTTAAGTTTTCCTATTGAAACTGTTGTATTCTACAACCAGACTTCTTCTATAGTCATCCTTGGTTTTATTTGCTTTGTGTCCGTTACGGGTACATCTACGTCTACATTTTGTTTATCGCCACTTACCTATTATAGGTTCAAACCTGCCCCTCTGCCTTCCTCGACTTCACTTTAACTTATTAATAAATTCATCTGGGTATCCCTCTTCAAACATATTATGTAAGATCTGCATTCTTCTGGTAATCATTATTGTTTGATGTCATTCGGGGAGCCCCTAACAAACTGCCCTTGACAATATTCCTCACCTGTTTGGGGATGTGCACTATCATAATGTAAGAGAAAGAGTTCTGTCACGTCTCCTTTCACCAAACTCTGCTCTCAAAATTTACCAGCCCTTTATATATTTCTATATCTAAATACTTTGGGGACTCAGTGACAGAGATGTATGACTTCAAATATTTAGTTATTTGGTTAATATAATTCATAATTCATGAATTTTCATCCTTCTATCAAAAAATAACTCATATCGTCCCGAAATCTGTGATATAAAGTCAGAATTAACTATA
Organism: Protopterus annectens; assembly: GCF_019279795.1. Taxonomy (NCBI): domain Eukaryota; kingdom Metazoa; phylum Chordata; order Ceratodontiformes; family Protopteridae; genus Protopterus; species Protopterus annectens. The sequence continues at coordinate 149,594,051 of NC_056730.1, forward strand.
TACTACGCATTGCAATATATTGCTCTTCCATTTTACCTGGTACTATGTTTAGCATACATTAGAGGGGCTAGCGGCCCCCATGGACACCCCCTTCTTTTTTGCTTATAATATTCACTATTGAACATTATAAATTGTATTTTTAAGATAGTGTCCATCAATATTCACAGCTTGCTATTTTATCATTCTGGCTTAATGTACCATCCTCGAACACAGATTCCTCGAGAAGAATTCATACCCTCAAATGTGGTATACACCCAAACAAGTCTATACATCTATAGTGACAAACTTTATATCTCTCTATACATATCCTGTTTAATTCCCCCAAAACTCCCAGGAATCCTTCAAGATTACTTTATTATTAACCAAATATGTTTAGTCTTGAAGTCTACATATTTAGCTAGGGGGCATATTTTTTGAACCTTCAGCCGATACTATTGGCCTCAGTGGTGGATTTTCCCATATCCTTGTAGTTTAGGAATTTCGATATGTTGCTTCCTTAGGTTTCTTTACTAAATACTTTTAAATGTTTTCATCAATTACTTTTTCCTACGAGGGTCTTGCTTTAGCATGCATTTTTCTGATAGGGCTTGAAGTTCATTTAACTCAATGTCTGTAGTTATTTTTCTTCATCCCTTAAAATGGAATTCATTTGCCATTTTTCCTTCATACAGTATTGGCAGCCATAATTACCTCCCCCCCACCCTTATCTGGTTTCATTACCCTCAAAGACCATTACCACTTAGTTCTGTAGAACTTGAATTTCTCCTGTACTTAAATTGCTTTGCAACTTTTGTCACTATTTTCTCGCCTACTGAGTCAATCATAATATTTCAGTTCTAATTTGAAATTAATGGAGGGTTGTATATGGACTTCCTTCTTAATGAATTTTCTCATGCCTGTTGAAACCCATAGAGGCCATAATCTCAAATTAATCTTTTCTGGAAAACAACTTCACAAATGTGTATGAGGTTAGGTATATATTTTAAACCTTACTTAACAAACCAAAATGGTGGGGTTTAATTTTGAAGCAAAAATCTATTAATTCTGAAACTGGACAGTTGAGAGGTATAGTTTAGCGACTGGTCTATTCTCTGAGTTTGTCGTTCTTCCCCCCTCACAAAATAATCTGGTATAATTGTTATTCCCCATTTCCATTCCAATTTCCCGTATGGCGTCATAAATACTTGGCTATTTCACCCCATATGTTATCCTTTCTAGGTCCATGATTATTTGTATATGTACATACTGCTTTCTTTTATTATAATTATTGACCGTAATTTCCTCATAGAAAAAATATTTCTCTAGTTTCTTCTTTGATGTCAAAAAATAAATCAATAGTCTTAATACAAGTATCCAATGTAGTTTATTTCCTACCCCTAATTCATCAGCCTTATGCCATTGTTTTCTTCTATGATTAACTTAATCATCAAAACCACAATTATTGGGGTAAAAAACTTTTATAGCATCTATGAAACTTGGAACCTATCTGTAATGCTATATATATGGGAATCTGTAAAAACTCTTAACCCTCTTTGGGACACTTCCTTTCTAAACATTCCCTAATAGGCATTTTCTTAATGTTTAAGGTTCTGTATTTACAATATGGACGTTTCATTTAAAAGTTTTATTTTCAACTTACAGCACAAACACTTTAAATAGACAGTCTTCAAACAAACCAATGCAGTCTCACATTCAAAATAGACAGCATTAAATATGCTTTATTCCACTAAATAAAAACTCTTTGTATATTTAAAATCTGTTAAAATATGTATTTAAAAATGCAACTTTGAATGTTTATATAAATACTATTAAAAACTTTTTACATATAAATATAATTACACATAATAATTAAATATAAACAACAATGACATCAAACAATAATGATTACCAGGAAGAATGCAGGATCTTACATAATATGTTTAAAGAGAGGGGATACCCAGATGAATTTATTAATAAGTTAAAAAGTGAAGTCGAGGAAGGTAGAGGGGGCAGGTTTGAACCTATAATAGGTAAGGGTGACAAACAAAATGTAGACGTAAGATGTACCCCGGTAACGGACACAAAGCAAATAAACCAAGATGACTATAGAAGAAGTCTGGTTGTAGAATACAACAGTTTCAATAGGAAACTTAAGGACTTCTTTACAAAGGAGTGGAATAAATTTAGTACCCTAACAGATATTGAAGAAATACGAAGATGAAACCCAAGATGGTGTATAAGAACCCACCAAATATTGGTAAAATATTAGAAAGAAGAAAAGAAAGGAAGGGGATAATAACATTAGGAGGTGTGGGACATATAAATGTGGAAGATGCCAACAATGCCCATATGTCATGAACAAGGCAGAAATATATTTGGACAGTAGAAAGAAAATGATTAAAAGTAGGACATATTATAACTGTGAAAGTAGAGGAATAGTGTATATAGCAATTTGTCAGACATGTCAAACATTCTACGAGGTAAAACTGAGAGATGTTTGAACGTAGAATATACTAACATTATTATGAGATTCTGAAGAATAAAAGCACTAATGCACTTTACAAACACAGTATTACATGCCCAAATGCAAAGTATGAGTTTTTGTGTTGGACCAAGTAATACCAGACACAAGGGGTGGTCCATGGGAGGACATCCTAGAAAATAAGGAGTTATGGTGGCAGGTATACTTGGATTCCAATACTAGCCCTGGGATTAATGATTATTTAACTATAACTCCATTACTTAAATTGAGGGCTAATAAATTATAGAGCTGTTCATGAAGTTGGGCACTAGGAGGCAGTGTACCAATATGAAATTAACTTTATATGTTCTATCACAAAATTCATGAAAATAACTATCTGAGGATTTTATAATATGCATTGTTTATATTTAATTATTATGTGTAATTATATTTATATGTAAAAGTTTTAATAGTATTTATATAAACATTCAAAGTTGCATTTTTAAATACATATTTTAACAGATTTTAAATATACAAAGAGTTTTTATTTAGTGGAATAAAGCATATTTAATGAGGGAAATTAATATTAATGAATGTAGGAACTTGATTGGTGTGTTTGAATTAATTGATATGGTTTGGAGAACCAGTGAAATGTGCTTAATTAAATTGTTTAGTATTTAAACAAGTGTATCATGAAGGTAGAGTGTCTGATGAAGTCATATTGACGAAAACGCAGCATTTGGTGGATTTAGAAGAGCGTTCATGTTACATTTTGTACGGCTCTATCATTTGAGCACTTTATTTTGTGGATTTTGGTGTTAATAAATTCCTCCGTTTACTACCAGCGAGCCTGAGCACTTTTTTTGGATTTATTAAACATACAAACAGTACTAAAAATTGTTCTTGTATAAACTTAGACAGTTGATAGAATAACAACAGGTCTTGCTTTAGCATGCATTTTTCTGAAGGGCTTGAAGTCAGAAACTCAATGTCTGTCATTATTTAGTGACTTCATTCCTAAATGATTTGCCAGAAAACCACAAATGTTATGAGGAACAAACCAAAATAAGAAGCAAAAATCTATTAATTCTGCGAAAATCTGGACAGTTGAGAGGTATAGTTCAGCCGGGGCTGTATTTGAGTTTGTCGTTCTTCCCCCCTCACAAAATAATGGTCGAATGGGGTCTTACCCCTGCAGCCATTCCAATGTCCCGTTACTTGGCTATTTCACCCCATTTACCATGAACACTGTAATGTACATACTGCTTTATTTTTATAATAATTTGGATTTCATTTAAAAGTTTTATTTTACAATTTACAGCACAAACACTAATAGACATCTGCTAAACAAAGCAATGCAGTCTCACAATGAAAATAGACAGCATTAAAACTTCTCTGCCCTTGAAACTCACATTCATTGAAACAGCATTGAAACCCACATTCAAAGAAAATACATCTGGCCAGTGGCAGATAAAGATTAACTTTGAGCTGTTTTCATATCACAGGCCTCTTGCACATGAAACATACATGTGTTCTTTGATACACCTTTCTGATTGTATTAAATTATATTCCTTGTATAATGCACTACAGTTGTTAGAGGGCGTTTGAAATTTATTGTTTTGAACATTTATCCAGTAAACAATGAAACAAAATGCATGCACTAATAATGACAAAACTGCTCATTTCAGAACATGTTCATCATAAAAGTTTACTCAAACATCTACAATCCACCCATATAAGTAAATATGCACAATCTCTGCAGAAGTAAAAGTCATCTAAATAATTCCACATTAAAGAGATCTGTAACTAATGAAGATGTTGCTGCTAGCAAACAACTTTATATTTCATTGTTTCATCTACAAATAAAGTGCCTGTTGCCTTTGAGGAATAAATTGCCTATGTTACATTAAAAAAATGATAAGTTAGTAATATTGCTGTCAAAGGAAAAATCATAGATCAATGCAGCCAAGGTTCAGTTAAGGTTCCTTTATTCTTGTACAAGGAGACAAAATGCAGTTCAGAAGTTTGTCTGACATTATACAGGAAATACTTCATTATTATACTGTTTTGTAAGCCATTGATCTCTAAGCTGATGTAATAAAATACAACTCTTAGCATTGTTCTAAGACAGGTGTTTACTAAGTTTTTCTGCTGATATAGCAAGTATAAACTTCCCATGTGAAAATTTCCTAAGATATCAACGTGGCCTCGCTAACTGCCGGTCTGTAACAATTCACTCTTATTTCAGTGTTGCAATTAGTGATTCTTTCCTGATTTGAGCATAAAGTATATTCTGATTTCAGCCTATAATCTTATCTACAGCTGCAGTATGAGCAAGGTTATTTGCTTAAGTCTAGTAACATTTCAGAATACTGTATTGTTCCTTTTCCTAACGTTAGAAAAATCATCTGTTTCTCAGTGTATGAACAAGGTCATTCACTGAGCTGACAAGAAGCAAAGTCAGAAAGTACATGCAATTATTTTCAAGCCTGTAGCAGAATAAATGTGTTAACCCTTTTAGGCTTCTAATGCAGCAAGCATAATGCTAATACATATATGAATACATGTTTTACTATATATGTGAATACATATTTCTCTCACATTTCCCCCCTATTAACACTTTTATTCTCTTCAAAAGCATAAACAGTTAATTTCTTCCCCCATGTGGGATTTGCGGTTAGGTAAGTCATATAGTTTAAACTTCTGAAAGCATTTCATTTTCCAGCAATTTATCAACTTCAGTGTTTTGATACAAGGTTTCAGATACTGACATGTCTATCAATTCTTTAATCATTTTTTTCATGCAGGGTATGCCACAACATGCACACACTCCCCACAGGAGTATTCCCACACAGACAGCTATTAATATGTTCATTATGAAGGTACCCCACCCCCCCAAACAGATTCTGGAAAAAGTCCGTCAGTGGGTTGGGGCCTGGTTTGGTCATAGTCGACACTTGCTGTAGCACCTCAAGGTGGTCGTTAATCTTGTGCTGGTATGCACAACATTCTTTTTTGATTAAAGCGCACCACCTCTCGCCGCTAGGGTGAAGTCGAGAGCCATACGATTTTGGAGTACTACAGTTCTCATAGCATTCAGTTCATCAGTTATCAATTCAAGAGCAGAAAAAGTTGCATTGCTCATTACTTTGAGAAGTTTGGACAGTTTTTACAGCTCCCAAATCGATTTTGCCGCTCCATATGCTGGTAATATGCATGCCCACGATATGACAGCATCACTCAAGTCCATGTGCGTCAGCTTGGTACCCATGGTATGATGGTCCTTCCAGCCCACCTCGATTCGTCCCACTGGATTCTCAGGCTTTCTGACAGGTTTCTTGGCTACATCTCGGGTGTTTCGAATATTTCCCTGAGGCAAAACTGCAGTGAGTCGCATGGCCGGAACCAGGTACCCCAAAAAACAACTGCCGGACCAATTCTCAGGTAACCATTTATATGCTTTCTTATTACACACAAAATAACAATCCTCTACCTTAGTAGTTACTTTACTGAGATATGGCTGCCCTGCATGAAACAAAGAAATGAGTCATAATTTGAATTACAAACTGTACCCATTTTGTTTGCTTTGGTATAACATTTATAATGTACAGTCTCATAAACCAAGTTTTCCCAAGTCTCATTGACCCCTAGGGGGACCGCAGTCATTAATAACCCCCCGTATGCTGTTGGTATGGCTGTACGAATCCAGCAATTTGAAACATCAAAAGTCTCAGCATACACACGTGTAATCGCCTGATAAAGTTTGGGTGCCAGTCTATGGGTGACTCATCACGTTTATTCAGTTCAGCTGATGTGGCCGAAAAAAGGATAGGCCACAGCAAAAAGATTATTGTCATCAGGAAAAAGATTATTGTCATCAGTACAATCAACAGGATAACCATGCAATAATTCTGGGGTTGTTCTGCATTCCTGTTTGCTCTAAATTTTGTCATGCTTAGTCTTTTTGTGGAACAGCAAGATTTTTATCTAGCTCAAAGTTTTTGCAAAGTTTACAGTGTATCAAATGGATCCAAGAGGATTTTTCATCAATCTTGACTGCCGTGGGTGTCGACAAGAGGACCTGGTATGGTCCCTCCCACTTTGGCGAACTCCAATGTTTACGTTTTGTAGTCTTTACCCAGATTCAGTTTTCTGGGACTACTGTCACTTCCAACGGTTGATTCGACTCTTTACCTGAAACAGAAAACTGCAAAAAGATGTTTTAGTATAATTTTTAAATCCGTATGTAGTGAATACCTGGTTGACTAACTGTACCATCCCCCCTGTTGAGACATGGCATTGCCCATGACTCAACAAAGCTGCATATTTAAATAAATTAGATGGCAATATTGGTTTTCCCTCTTTGGAGATGTACAGTCATTCCTTGAGGAGTGCTCCTTGCCTTTCCCACTTTTGTTTCTCAGCTCGTGTAGTAAGTGTCTGCATTGTTTTTAACATTTCTAAGTCTAAAATCTCAGAAGGTTGTAATTCCTCGTTCAAAAGAAATGCTTCTGAGGCTGCTTGCTTTGCAGCTGTGTCAGCTCTAGCATTACCTTTTGAAATCCTATCTTGTTGCTTGGTATGAGCTATGCATTTATAAATAGCTACTTTTTGAGGTAACTGAATTGATTTTAACAAATCTAAAATAAACTTTGCAAGATTAATCGGTTTACCAGTAGATAATACTACTGAGGCCGAAGCCTGCACTGCCATTGCGGCAGCAACTACTGCTTGTACACAGTGGGGCAAAGACTGCACCACTGGGTCCAGTTGCGATGAATAGTAAGCAATGGGGCATTGCTTGTCCCCATGCTGTACACTGACATCATATAACCTTGCTTACAATCTACAGTTTGGAAAAAACATTTATGATAGTTTGGTAATCCTAAGACTAATGAGGATGCTATCAATTGTTTCAGTTTACAGAAAACTAATTCTGCTTCTGGTGTCCATTATATCAAATCTTGTGCTGCCATAGGCTTCTGAAAGATCAGGTTGTTCAACAGTGTAGATTCCAAAGCATAATTTGTGATCCAGCTCCGACAAAAATTAGTCGTAGCAAGAAAGGACATCATTTCCTTCTTGGTTGTGGGTTTTGGTGCTTGTAAGATTGCTATTTTCCTGTCTTCATCTAATGTCCTACCCTTTTTGGATATTACATATCCAAGGTATTTAACTTGTTTTCTCCAAAGCTGCAATTTGTTTTTGCTTACTTTGTGTCCTTCAATGGCTAAGAATTTCAATAATGTTATAGTGTCTTCCTTACAATATTGCTGGGTAGGGGCTGCCAGCAGGATATCATCAACATAAAGTAAAATCTGACTACCTTTCGGTGGGGTAAACCCCACCAAGTTACTTGCCATCTCTTGTGAGAATATCATTGGACTTTCACAATATCCCTGTGGTAGTCACGTATATGTATACCGCTTCCCCTGAAATGTAAATGCAAACCAATACTGGCTGTCAGGGTGTATTGGTATTGCAAAGAACGCATTGCTAATATCTACCACAGGAAAATATTTGTGTTGAGGCTTCAAATCATTTAATAGGGTATGTGGATCTGGCACTGTAGGTGCCCTCGATATTACTGTGTCATTTACAGCTTGCAAATCCTGGACTGTACGCCATTCTCCGTTTGCTTTCTTAACTGGAAATAAGGGTGTGTTATATGGTGAATTGGGAGATTCCACCAGTAATCCTTCCTTAAGTAAAGCTGCTATTATAGGTTTAATACCTGCTTCTGCATCTTTTCTTAATGGGGTACTGCCTTTTCTGTGGTCTAAAGGCTGATTTTGGCGTGATGGTAACTGGTCCTGCTGTACGAATAAGTCCTACATCTGATTTCCCTATTGACCAGAGGGTCTCTGGTATGTCTAATAAAGCTTTTTCTTCCTCTTCTAGTAAGAGTGTTTCTCAGCTGCCCTCACTTGACTACAAGTGTACAGCTGGGTGTGTCTGTGTGCTCCAATTTAATTTCTGTCTATGTACTCCTTGTTCTGACAGTTCTAATTCTGTCTGCTTTTCCCATTTTGTGACTTTTTCTCCTAAGTCTGCCCATTTCACATCTTTCTCTTTAGTTAAACTAACATGTGGTAATCGATTTGATTTATAAAGTGCAAAGAACTCCTGGGGCAATGAACAGCTAACTACACTGTTCCCTTTCATGTCCCAGTACAGATTACGCAATACTAATCTGTTCGCACGTTTTTTAAACAATTTTTGCTCATATTCTTTGTCAGGTCCTGGTGTATTACAGTGCAACAGGTGTTGTACATCAATGCAAATGGAGGGGAACTTACTGATAGCCACATTCACTAACTCTTAAGTTATTGCCCCAGGACCGGTCGTAACCAAGTCCTGGCTATACCAATAAAATGTTTTACCCTCCGATTGCACTGCAAAAGTGTTCATTTGTTGTTGTGCTTCCATACCCTGCATGGTTGGACCTACTGCTATGCCAAATAGTTGCATAAGATCTCTGCCCAAAAGGTTCACTGGGCATTTTGCAGAAACAACAATTTTGCTTTTCTGGGTTAATCCTGAAACAGGATCTGTTACTGCAATATTATGGGAGAGAGGCTCCCGATACAGCTGTCCATTAGCTGCTTTCACCAAAATATAATCATGTGACTCTGACTTCTCTAGTAGTTTGGAGGGGTGTACCAGGGTTCATAATGCCCCTAAATTGCACAGAAACTTGACTTCCCTCCCCTCTACCAGGAGTGTAACTTCTGGTTTCATGTCTGTCAAATAGAGCTCCAAGCTCAACAAGGCTAAGTCTAATATTTCATTTTCTTTACTATCGGTAGCTTCTTGCACTTCCTCTATTTCTCCTATGACATTCTCTGCTCTCTCTCTCACATTCTCATTTGTCCTTTCTCCGTTATTCCCATCTAGTGATTCTTGACTACCATATAGTCAGTCCTCACCTTCTTCATTCTTATCCTTCATTGCTGCCTTCTTATTTTTCTTGCAATCTTTTGCCATATGTCCCTTTTTACTGCATTAAAACATTCACCCCTTTTCTTTCTCCCTTCAAAGTCCTCTGATCGCTGATCAGATTGTTTATTTCCCTGGGCATTCTTCTTGCCCTTCTTTCTGGACTGTACTAAATAAACTTCTCCGTCATCTGCAGCGAATACTTGGGCTTTCTTTTTCTTTTTGTTATTAAAATGCCTTTTGGCATGCCTAGCATATTCAAACAGTGACTGTAATCTGCTTGTACGATGGTCCACCATATGCTTCACAATAAAACTAATTATGGGTGCAATACTGCCTTTTAAAAATGCATTCTTTAACTGCTGCTCATATGAGGAATTCTGTGTCTGGTCTTCAGGAGCCTGGATTCCACAATGGCTATTAAAACATTCTATTAATCTGGCATAATACCTATCAACAGTTTCACCTTCTTGTTGGATGCATTGATTAATGCAAGTCCAGTCTGCCCTAGGTTTCCATTTTTAAGAAATTCAGTCTGTTAGACCCTTCACTCTGTTGTCTAACTCTGCGCTATGTTGCAGGGGCTTAAGCGCAGCGTCACGGGGATTCCAGTTGCCACTGATCATGTGCCAATCTGGATCTACTATTTGTCTGACAACTTTTTCTGAGGATTTTTCTAGTTTACCATCAAATTCATATTTATTAACCCATTTCGTGTAGTATTTAACGTTATCGGCATGTCGTGACCACATGTATTCTGCGTCTTCAGTTAACAGCGGATTTTGTGGTTGTTTTGTACATTTATTACCCATTTTGTCCTAACCTTATAAATGTTACGTAACCCTTCCTGCTTTTTAACGTGGTACCATGAAGATTTTATAGTCCCTTCAGACTACCTGCCTACTTATTCTGCTTCCCTGATCTATGACAAGATAGCAATTTTTCTGTCCCTGGATTTACATAAAAAATCCTGACTGAACAAATACAATCAAGTCCCTGATCTAGAATAGAAAAAAGTAGAATCCCCTTACCTGAGTCTCAGCAATTGATCACCCTGGTCCGATTGAAGCCAGCTCGTCAGCCGCAGATCAGAAAGTGGCCGGCCTCTGTTTATATGACAATTCAGTTGGAGGTGTTTTCAAATAAGAAGAACCATTTCGGTAACTTCTTCCGTACGGATTTCAGCTACCAGGCCTGTCTGATCCAGGTCAACCAAGAGGCTTCCGATCAAAGAAGGACCAACTTGTCAAAGGAAAAATCAAAGATCAATGCAGCCAAGGTTCAGTTAAGGTTCCTTTTTCTTGTACAAGGAGACAAAAATGAAGTTCATAAGTTTGTCTGACATTATACAGGAAATACTTCATTATTATTATACTGTTTTGTAAGCCGTTGCCCTCTAGCTGACGTAATAAAATACAACTCTTAGCATTGTTCTAAGACAGGTGTTTACTAAGTTTTTCTGCTGATATAGCAAGTATAAACTTCCCATGTGAAAATTTCCTAAGATATCAACGTGGCCTCGCTAACTGCCGGTCTGTAACAATTCACTCATATTTCAGTGTTGCAATTAGTGATTCTTTCCTGCTTTGAGCATAAAGCATATTCTGATTTCAGCCTATAATCTTATCTACAGCTGCAGTATGAACAAGGTTATTTGCTTAAGTCTAGTAACATTTCAGAATACTGTATTGTTCCTTTTCCTAACGTTAGCAAAATCATCTGTTTCTCAGTGTATGAACAAGGTCATTCACTGAGCTGACAAGAAGCAAAGTCAGAAAGTACATGCAATTATTTTCAAGCCTGTAGCAGAATAAATGTGTTAACCCTTTTAGACTTCTAATGCAGCAAGCATAATGCTAATACATATATGAATACATGTTTTACTATATATATGTGAATACATATTTCTCTCACAATTGCAATAGGGAATGGATGGAAAACTGATAACAGGTTCATAGTTACAAGGTATATCCACCAAAGAGGACATTCTCAGGACTGCAGCATCCACCTCCTTTAACTGCATCCTCATACTGTGGAAGTAGAACCCACAGCCTTCTGCATCAAAAGCAAGTACACTACCTGCTGTGCTATTAACAATTCAAGCAGAATCAGGATAAGCAGCACAAAATTCTCTTCCCCTGAAGCTCTGAGGTCCTTGTAAAATCCACTTGACACTTAACTGTATCTCTTAACTTTGCAGCACAAGAAATCTGGAGAAGGGCAACATTTATTGGGGGGGACAAAAGTCCAAAAACTAGTGACACATTTTAAACATTGCTTGTATAATCTTGGAAAGTTGCTAGAATAAAATGCTGTGTTACCACCATGCATTTCATTGCCAAGTCTTGAACTCAGGGCCCTGTGTACTACAGTCAGAGAAACATACCACTATGCCAAATCAGCTGTTTCTTGAAATACAGGAAGACTGAAACTTGACTTATTACATCCAAGTGACTCCTGCAGGGGCATCTAGAGGCGTCAGATATTGATTGTTTGTATTTACATCAGTAATTCCAAAACCATGCTACTTACAAGGTTTTAAAAGATTTCATCTTAAAACTTACACAAAAGCAAACTCAACTGCAATAATATTTGACATCTGTCTAGTGCAGGTAAATAGACATGTATTGTTTTTATTTTATTAATTTATATAGATAGAATTTTCAAATTTTTCTAAATATCTCAACAACCAAGTAACATAGACAGAACACCTTAGCCTCATATGAAAGCTCTCAGGTAAATGAATAAAATGCCACTGACTATATATGTGTGTAACTTGAGATATTGTAAGTTGTTCACAAAATATTACAAATGTAATAGTTACTGTGTTTACTGTGACTTATACAATTCAGTTTAAGACCAAGAACCTAAAGAATACTACCACTATAAAATAGTTTGTGCTTAAGAGTTTGCTATTTATACTTCTTTAATAATCCTTATGGCTCCAGAGATATGAACATTTGTTTGAAATTTGAGGACATAATTTGATTCTGTGAAAAAGCTTAGGCTCCTCTCATTGGAAGTTACAGTGCAAACTTCCTGAGCTCCTTTGGAGTGAATGAGTTAAATGGCTATCATTTAGTGAATTCAGTTCTCACATAGCTCTCAACCTCTTAGGACAAAACACCCGAACAAAGCCAATAATGGGAGAATACAGCCCCCAAACATATTCAGTGAATTCAGCTCTCACCATAGCTCTCAACCTCTTAGCACAAAAATACTGGACAAAGCCAATAATGGGGGAATACAGCCCCACAAAATAATGACAAATTTCAAACACTGATCTTATAAACTTAGAAATTTGCTACAATAAAAGGTTTTGTGTTACCATGTACTTTCTGAAGAATATGAAGTCTGAAATGCAAATGCCTGTCATTATTTAGTGAATTCAAAATCCATAAAAGTACAGATTTTATGAGGAACAGAACAGAATAAAAATATGAGGCAAAAATCTGAATAGTTTTCACAAGTGGTGGTGGGTAGGCAATTCAGGTTCTTGCTACCTGCACCTAAAGTACAGGGTTTGAGCCTGGGTTATTCTGTAGCCAGCTTGGGTTTGAGCCTTTCCTGAGTTTCTCTCTGGCCACCAGGTATATTTAACTTTGGCATTTTACACACACATACACACACACACACACACACACACACACACACACACACACACACACACACACACACACACACACACACACACACACACACACACACACACACACACACACACACACACACACACCCCTTCTCTACCTGGGTTTGGAGCAGAGTTCCGGGAACACCGAGCATGCATGTGTGGAGTTCCGAGACTTGCTATTTATTTTGTTTTAATTTTCGTTTTTCCTTTTCTTTTATTTTTTTCCTTTTTACAGATTCATAGGTTCATAGGGTCATACTAGGCTATCTGCCCGAGGGCATTTATAAGCCTAGCCCATAGTTTTGTGGCTTACGCCACCCCTTAGTTTGGAGAAACTATGCCCATTATTTAGCTGTGCCTCTGTCGAGCAGTGACACTGAGGTAACCCCTGGGGTGTATCTGCGATCTCCCATCCATTGGTCAAGATTCCTCTTGAACAAGGCCAGTGAGGTGCTCTGCCTCACATAAACCGGGATTTTGTTCCACAGCATAGGGAGTCTTTGGGTGATGAATCTATCCCTCCAGCACGTCCTATTAATAACCGTGTTGAGGTTTAAGTCACCCGCCCTTGTGGCTCTAAGGGATCTAGATTTTTTGAGATGAAGCATATTCATCAAATCTGGGTTTGACATGGCCTTGTATGTCAGGCACAGGTCACCTCTGAGCAAGCGGTACGCAACTGAATATAACTGGAGTTCTTTCAGTCGGGCAGCATAAGACAGATTTTTGAGACCCTTTATCCTTTTGGTGAGGAACTTTTGTGGCCTCTCCAGTTGCTGCAAGTGTCGGGTCAGATATATTCCGAATGGGGCATTGTACTCGATCATTGGTCTGATGAGTGATGAGTATAGGGAGACTATGACTTCCCTTGATCTAGATGTGAATCCCTTCATGATAAGGTGGGCAATGTAGAAGGTCTTCCTAACTACTTTAGCAATATGAGTGTCGAATGAAAGGCTACTGTCAACCTGGGTTCCCAGATCCCTAATAACTTCTTCTGTGTTCAGGGGATTGCCACCTATATGGTAGCTAGGGGTAACCTTATTTTTCCCGAAGGGTATGACTATGCATTTCTTGGCATTTAACTTGAGGCCATGGCTCTGGCACCAGTTATCCGTTTCTGTGAGACCCTTCTGAAGTATATCTGTGTCGGATGTGTTTTCAACTATGGCGCCCAGTTTGCAGTCATCTGCGAATTTTGTCAGCCATAACCCTCCTGTGTTTGCTTGTACTTCAGAAAAGTAGATGCCAAACAAGAGTGGGCCCAGGACTGAGCCCTGTGGGACACCACTTGTGACAGGCTTAGAGTCTGACATGGCGCCAGCAACTCTGACCCTGTGGGTTCTGTCACTCAGCCAGTTTGCAACCCATCTTGTAATGTATGGGTTTACATTTAAGTTGATGAGTTTTTCAATGATACCAGAGTGGGGTATTGTATCGAAAGCCTTCGCCAGGTCTAGGTAGGCTGTATGGACTGCCTTTCCCTCGTCAATGGCCTTGGTGACTGTTTCGAAAAAGTCAACCAAGTTTAAAAGGCATGATCTGCCTTTGACAAAGCCAAACTGGGTTGGATCCAAAGTCTGAAAATTCCCTATGTCTTTATTTATGAGATCCATTATGATCCTTTCCATGGCTTTGCAGATCAGGCTTGTCAAGCTAATGGGACGGTAATTTCCAGGGTCGGTGGAGGCACCGCCTTTGTGGAGTGGGACCACAGTCGCTGCGCCACTCCTGGGTAATGATCCGGAGGTGAGACTAAGATTAAACAGCTGTCCTAACTGTGGGTTTAATTCCTCATTGAGTTCATAGAGCACACAGCCGGGGACACCATCAGGTCCCATGGATGCTGTGTTCTTTGCCTTGGAGAGAGCAGTTCTCACCTGAGCGTTAGAGATGTTTGGGGGGGCTACAATCATTTGGTATAGATATCTCTCCTTTAGGGGGGGAGGGGGGGAGAAGTTTGCACTGAACCTGTCAGCCAGTATGTTGGCAATGTCTGTAGGATCAGTAATCTTCACATCATTTTGAACTAATTCTGAGCATATCTGGGAGTTTCCTCCTAGGTTTCTGACATAGCTAAAGAATGCCTTATGGTTGTCTTTAGAGTCCTTAGCTATTTTTTTCTCAAAATTAGCTTTGGATGATTTTATGAGAGCTCTTAGCTTTTTACTTATAGTGATCAGCGGTGCCTTACCTTTTAAGGATTTTGCCCTATCTTGTAGTAGCTTTCTCCTTTTGTTGTAGAGTTTGTTTATGGCTGGGGTCCACCAGACTGGACGCTTGCCTTTGGTACAAAGAGTCTTTGTTTTGCTTGGGATTGCCTGATCCATGCAGCCCTGCAGGTGCTGGTAGAAGGCATTTGTAAGTGATTCAGCGGTTTGAGTAGTGTTAACCGCCAGCTCAGGGGCCTTAAAGGAGACCACACTAGTCTTTAGGAGTGTGAAGTCGGCTTTGGAGAAGTTCTTTACTGTGGTCTTTTTCATTTCGGGTGGGGGCGAGATGAGGACCTCCAGCGAGATTAGTTTGTGATCAGATCTCACCAGTGAGGGGTATACTTCTGGCGTTGAACATTGTGCTCCCATGTTCGTGATGATGAGATCAAGTATGTTCTCTCCTCTTGTGGGGATGGTGACTAGTTGTTCCATGTCATTTGAGTTTATGAATTCCAGGAACTTTTGGGCTAGAGTGTTTGGGCTTGAGTAGTGTTCCCAGTCTATATTAAGGTAGTTGAAGTCACCTAGTATGATGGTGTTCGGAGATACATTTATCCCCTCCAGTGTTTTCAGGAAGGCCATATGAGGTACCTGAGTTTGCGAGGGTGGCCTGTAACATGCTACAATTTGCAGAGCAGTCTTTCCTATGGTTAATTGCACCTGGATGGTTTCCGATGCATCGTGCGATGCCACCAATCTTGAGGTGTGGGTGTCCTTGATGAATATGGATACCCCTCCTCCTTTCTTGGTATTGTCCGGGTTTTGTGGCCAGAACGCATGATATGAGGTAAAACCTGATAGTGCTGGGGTGCTCTCAGGAGCCTTGAACCAGGTTTCTGTCACAGCACAGACATCGATGTTCTCCATACTGAGAAGGGCCTCGAGTGCATCTTGAGGTTGAGACTTCTGGCATTGAGCAGCATTACCCTTAGTTTTTTTTTTCTTTGTTTTGTTCTAGGGTGGTAGGTTTAGAATTTGAGCCTTGCCTAAAAAGGCACTATGGGGTGGCAAGAGCCTTTGCCAAAATCCGGAATCCCAGGGTGACAAGTGCAAGCCGTCCCTTGTGAAGCAGCGTGGCTTGTCCAGCATGTCATCCCAGGCAGACAGACATTGGATCCCCTTTGAATGACACCAGAGTTTAAGCCAATTGTTAAAGCTGATCATCTTATCTCTGTATTGTGGCATCATTCTTGGTGAAGGTAGGATACTGCTCAAGGTCAGGGTCATACCTGCCTGGGCTACATAATCAGAGAGCTCCTCTATGTCTCTTTTCATGTAGTCCAGGGAGGTACGTCTCAGGTCGTTTACACCAGCGTGGACAATGACTGAGTCGTACTTGTACCTGCTGTTGAGAGACCTGAGTGCATGCGTTATGTGGCGGATTCTAGCACCCGACAGGCAGCTTACTGTGACCTTCTCCTTACTCAGTCTGGTGAGCGGGACGTCAGTGTGTCTGACTATGGAGTCACCAATGACTAGTGTGTCTGGCATAGTGTTTGGCCTTAAGGGCTGTGACTGCTTGACACTCTGACTGTGTGGTCTATGTGTTGCAGGTGTTGTGTTCTGAGGTGGTAGTTGTTTGGGTGTCTGCTTTGGTGGCCTCTGCTGTTTTGGTAGATTTTTGATCAGAGCCTCCGAGTATGTCTTTGTGTGTTTATGTGTATGATTTGAGGTTGTGATGGTATTATGTGAGACTGGGTCTATAGTGTGTGTGGTTACCTTCTCCTCCTGTCTGGTCTTGCCAGTCCTATGTTGAGAGAGCTCAGCCTCCAGTTTGGCCGTATAGTTGCATCTCTCGCATGTATTTGTGTTTTGTGGGAGGAGGAGAGGGTTGTCTGTGTACATGAGGCAATTGTAACATTGCCTCAATAATCCCAGGTTCACCAGCTGAGCAGGAGAGGACATTAGCAACTGATCCCTCGACATGCTAGAAGGACTAGACAGAAAAACTTACAAAATAAGGTTTTGGGGAATGTGGGTGACCGAGAAATGGGGTTTGCTTTTTTTGGGGTACTTTCTATAACAAGAGTGCTGTATCGAGGTGATAAGTACTGTAGGAGCAAGTGCTTAGCTATACAGATAGAGAATAGTCTACTTGGGAGTCAAGTAGAGATAATTTATAGTTGTAGGATACACGAACTGATAAAACAACTATCAGGATACACCACGAGAATCCAACTTGTAGATAAAAAACTTCTTTATTCCAATAACAATAAAAGATGAGCGCTTTCGCGTGCTTCACGCACGCTTCATCAGATCTATTGAAATGCATTTGTTCTTCTCTTATATAGTAAAAAACATCTAATTAAATACAAACAAACCAATAGAAGCTCATCATCATTAATTGAAATTTAAAATCACATGCAGCAGATTCTGACTCCTACTGAAACACACTGACCTAACTAATGTCACCAAATATAAAAGTACGTCTACACAGTACATTACTCATCGTACAAATGTGCATACATCCAGACATCATAACAAAAAAGCACATGTAAGTAAAAATATATGTAAATATTAATAATAAAAAATAAAAAATAAAAACTAACGAACAAACACATGAGCAGCCACAAAAGCCATCTGTCATTCTCATATGCAGGCTGAAGTAGGAAATATAAGCAATACAGTAAGTCATCTTTCAAGAACAGTATACTAATCGCTGGCTTCTCCTGTTATACAACTTGCAAGTAGCAGGCTGGAGAACTTGTCAAGGTCATTTAATCTAGATAAAAACATACCAGCCTTACTAAAAATCGCTAAAATCTCCAACACAGATATAGCTACTGTTCGTTCTGGTTCATTAATCAGAAGCTATTGTCAAAGCGAATAAAATAGACGAAGCAAAACAAATGTACAATCTGAACACTCTTTCATATATCATTCAAGGTAATATCCCAAAAAAAACGACAAGCAACAATCATGCCAAACAACAGGAACTTAATAACTGTGGCAGGTGTCTAACATTATTCTAGTACTAAACAAAACAGATAAAACACAAAATAGTGCTTAATCTCTACCTCTAAGAAGTACGACAGCAAACAGCAAAGGAAACATGTTGAACTATTCCATCACCTAGTCAAAACAATATCTGTTGACTGAAACTTATGACTTCTTATAGATGTTAAATGTTAAAAGCTAAACATAGCGTACCATACTGAATCTATAAGACGCGGCAGACAACGTCAATATTTGCATATTCGCAAAAACCATGACGTAAAGTCAGGAACAAACCATCAAGAGTAGGATACACTAAATAGAACAGTAGTATACTTTGAGGAAGGTAGTTTTAAGGGAAAATTTGAAGAGTGAACTTTAGGTAGCCCTAATAGTTTAAATCTGCTTAACCGGCGCTGCTCTAGTGTGCAACGGTAGCATTTCCGCGCTAACGCGTGCTTTATAGCAGGGGGCTGGAAAAAACAGGAAATGACCCAAAATGGCCAACGAATTACCAGTTGCTGCTTCTAACCACTCCTCTGAGGACAAACAAGCAGCTCAGTACTCCCCACTCCCACTGGTGAGTAAAGAAACTACCTCTGGCCACACAAGAAAATGGAGGAACACAGAAACCAAATACAAAGCCCAGGGATCAGCAAAATCTGATCACTGGAACAACTAGCAAGTAAAGTTTAGGAAAGGAGAAATTTTTTGGGGGTTTTTTTTGTTTTTTTTTCAAACAGACAGGAAAAAATGCAGTAAATGCTTTGTTTTCGACTAAATTGCTATCAAAGGCTGGTACACTTGAGTGTATTAGCCTGTTTGTTACTTTTAAGCAATACTTTAGCCCACAAGTGCAATTAACAATATAAGCTCACAAACACAGGAAAATAAGGCAATAAAACAGTAATAAAGGCACAAACAGTAGTCGAAAAGCTTAAAAGATCGAAAAATGCAAACTAAAAAGTTTAAAAAATACTTATGATCAAGAAAGTTGTTTTTTCTGCTCTCTGCTGGCTTAGGAACTCTGCAGGGGCCACGAGGAGCTATGCCAAGTCCTGCAGTCCAATAGCATGAGCCACCCCTGGACATTGGTAGGTGTTGAGAGGGAAGCCACTGTTGAGGAGGGCACTAGTCACAGAGCCATATAATGATTGACCATTGCACAGACATAGGCCCAATGGGCAGGTCTGTACTGCTGTAAGGGGAATATCTACATACATATGCACACAAGGTGGCTGATGTGAGATTAGAACTCCTACCTACCTACTATTGCACACTACAGCTCACAGTTCTAATTGCACATGCCACTGGTTATATCTGGTGTACATGTGGCTGCAGCCACAGTACTTGTGGGCTACGCAAAGTGGCTTTGTCTTACACAGCCTGTGTGGCCTGCAGACTGCACCTGCTTTATGCTGTTATTGTATCTAGTGGTGTAGCAGTGGGGTACCTGTTAATACTCTTGCTATGTGTGTACAGTTACCAGTATCACCATTTCTGGCCAGTTGCAGTTTGCTAGGTGGACAATTCGCTATTAACAGTATGGCCTGTCCAAGTCCTGCATTGCAACCATTGCACATTATACCACTTGCTCACCACTGTCTGTCTACAGGGTGACATTCCACAGAAACAGTGTTCTGTGGTTGGGTGGATCATGTCATTATGCGGCTGTTAGCTGTGTGTGCAGGTTTAGATAACCCCAGCATTCTGCATGTAGGTGTGGACATTCCTGCATCTCCACACACATATACACATGTGTATGTATATTTATTTACACACATATATATATATATATATATATATATATATATATATATATATATCTATATACACACACACACACACACACACACACACACACATATATATATATATATGTATATATATATATATATATATCTCACAGGCATGTCAACTTAGATGTAACTGTGTGTGTGTGTGTGTGTGTGTGTGTGTGTGTGTGTGTGTGTGTGTGTGTGTGTGCATTATGTAACTGTGATATATAGATATATGTGCAGAATGTACATAGCTGCCTGTATGCACAGAGATATTTGCACATTATCACTTCTTTAGGCATATGAGGCATCAGACATGGGCTGAGATTAGCTAAGTGTAGGAGCATGCCCAGTGTGACTGTCAGTACTTACAAGGTGACTCTAGGTCAGACCTACCTAGTCCCGGATTTTGTGTGCTACAGGCAATTGTCTCCTGCAGCTTTTTCAATAGTCCATCACCTCTCTGATATTTTTTGGCTTTGTGCTGAATATAATATATGACTCATACTTATCAACTGTACAGATTGTAATAGACTGTACAGAGTTTTGCATCATATGTATGGTACATTTTACATAGCATTGTGATTTTGTAGCACATCAGTGGCAAATCATTATAGGTTGATATTAGGAAATGAAGACATACATTTGAGTTAATGACTCCATACACACCATGAAACCCATGCTACTGCATCATCTATTATTCTCTGCACTTTCTACATTTCTCTGGCCACTAGTTTATCCTTCTCCATATATTTGGGCCTTTGTCCATCTACTGCTTATGACTTTGCCCAGATATCCTGCTCTAAGTGGTTGTAGGTATGCTTTGACTGGGGTACATGATGTAACACCACACACAGGGTAACAGTCTTCACACCTCTGACTGTACATGTTTTGCAGGATGGCCAGCATTCCACCCAATATGTGTGCTCGGCTCCTCAGACAGTTGTGTTTTTCTGGTACTATACTAATAGAGTCCAGTGAATTCTTGTAAGTACTGACACAGCTACGTGATGGCCTTTGCATCCTGCTGCTACTCTGACTTGTTAAAACCTGCTGTTATACTAGCCACCTTCTAGGTTACTCAGAGCATGTATAATGTCTGTAGGTTTGTCCCTCAGTCCCTCCATTGTCTCTGGCTTGATACACCTTTCTTGCAGTAACATATTATGACATATTGACAGTCTGTGGGACTCCTACCATACGAGTACCTCACATGCAAAAGTTGTAGGTGCAGCCAGCTTTGAACTATGAACACCATCAATGCTGCTAATATACTTAACCCAATGAGCCAAAGCAGCCACCAGATAGTGAAGTGTAATTCCTCACACTATCAACAGCAGACAGACAGACATTTTGACCCCTGCATATTGTGGAAATAGAACATGTAGCCAGGTTGTTTGGGACAGTCCTGGGATTGTGTGGTCTGCTGCTATATCCTTGCAAACATAGTGTTACTGCAGTTGTGTGGAAACACAGCTATGTTGGGGGTAATAGACTCTAGCATTGACTGTCGTGCGTCTGTCCTTTTGACCCCGCTGTTTGGCATTTCCCTTACATAATGCAGTGGGGTTTGCTGCCGTGTGGTCTAATGCATACTATGGGGCAGCCAGTATTGGACAGAGTACTTGTTGTCACACATAGATGTTTGTTCTCTTCAAGCAGCCCAGTAGCCCACTCTATTCCCTTGCATACCTGCAGCAGGTCCATACATATGCTACCATAGACTAGTACCCCATACATCTCTTGTAAAGGAGATTGACTTACCTTGTGAATGCAGCCACTGAGATACCTGTGTTTCAGGGCTGACACTGATGCACACAGTAAACAGAAAATACATGGTAAGGTAAAGGTTGTGTGGTGTGGCTGGCATCCTTTTTACTATGTATGTGAGTCAGAGTAAGGTGACAGTTTCTAGGACCCTAAGTTGTCAGTGCATGTGCTATGCATTGCCTCTTTGCCAAGGACAGTGCATACTGGGCATGCCTATGTCTAATGTATATTATGGGGCAGCCTCAGGAGGTTCCTCCTCTGAGTCCAACAGTTTGTCTGGCTCTGGGGACCTTGGCACTGGTGGGGGCTGTGTGTCCCTTCCCTGTGCTTATTCTGCCCCAGCTGTTTCCACAGGATCATATTGTGTAGCATGGCACATACTGTGAACATCTGTCTACATGTGGTTGGAGAGTACTGCAAGGCTCCAGCAGATATATTGAGGCACCGGAACCATGACTTCAGCAGCCCAAACACACTCTCTATGATGTTCCTAGTTTGTGCGTGTGCCTCATTATGACTTTTATTGGTAGGTGTGTGCATTTCTGATGGGTGTTACCATCCATGGTTCCAGTGTGTAGCCAGCATCCCCCAGCAGATGGCCGTATGGGATATCCCCCCTGGCAAACATCTGGTACAGGTGTGATGCATGCCAAATATGGGAGTCATGATAACTGCCAGGGCTGCCGGCACACACATTCATGATAATGACCTGAGCATTGCTCATGACCTGGCAGTTGATGGAGTGATACCCCTTGCAGTTGACATAGACTCTACCCTCCTCACTGGGCAGTGTTTTAATGTGTTCATGAGTGCAGTCTATGGCACCCAGTACCTCAGGGTAGTGTGCTACATGGTAGAAGAGATGCATACTGCTGGCCCTCTCTTCAGCAGTGCAGGGTAAATTTATGTGCTTACTGGCATGTGTTTGCATGGTAGCCAGAAACTGGTGGAGTACCCTGGATGCTGATACCCGTGAGACAACCATCATGTCCCCAGTTGGTTTTTGAAATGTACATGTAGCTAGTATTCTAAGGGCTACACATGCCTTTGTTTCCACTGGGATGGATTCCCCTCTGTTGGCTCTGGGTCTGAGTTGAGGGCGACAGATCTCTGTAAATTCTTGTAGTATGTCCCTGTCCACCCTGTAGCACTCTACAATCTCCAGCACCTGTAGCCCCTGGAAGGTTACCCTGGGCCTGAACACTCTTCTCCTTCTCAGTCTAAGCCTATTGTGAGTGGCAGCATCAGCAGTGACCTCAGCCTCTAGCACATGCAGATGTAGCAGAGCAGCAGCAGCCCCTAGCATTCTGTCAGTTAAAATTCCCAAGTCTGTACTCAAATGATGGAGAATATGGGGGAAAGACAGATTGTAGGGTGTATGCATACTTTATAGTGCTCTGCTGCAGATGCAGCCTGTGTGATTGGATAACTATGATACATTCCACCTGCCAGGTACATCATTGAGGGGTTTGAATGGTCCAGTGGAAGTGGAAGTGGTACAGGGGTTATCAGTAATTTATCAGTAATTTATACATGATTGGCTTTCCTAGACAATTTCCTTTTTTTTTCTTTCTTTTTTTTTTTTTTAAACTGCCTTCCCTGCTAAGCACTGTGGCATGGTGTGAGAAGCTGTGGCACTGATATAACACTGCTCAACAGTCTGGACACCTCCCCCCATGCACGGGTACACTTGGCATATCTCAAACCAGCTAGAACATGTGCCCTGCAGCTAAATAAAGCTTAGCAGCACTGGATACCCCCACCCCCCGCTTAGCTGAGTGGAGAGCCACGCAAATGGGCACCTCTGAACTCCAATCCACTTAAACATGTAGTGACACAACCCCCTTTTGATGTCAGCTTGCTCCTCTGTGGAGGCCAACATGGTTCTGGGGGTACATGGATTTTATCTGCGGACACAGTGGCCCATTTTTGCTATTCAGTACCCCCAGCTCATTTGTATACAGATCTATGCACAGAAAATGGATACTTCACTTTACCAAGGCCTGCCTCCTTGGTAACTATGGTAATTTACCATTGTACGTACTCCATGCAGGGCCCTATCATGCATTATTGTCACATATTTCTTATTTTTACTTTTTAAACTTTTTAATATTTTTTTTTGTATAATGGCATGTTTGCAAGCTGCTGCGCACCAGGCAAACGTAACATGGGTATTAAAAAAATTAATTTATTACATTATTTTGCATTATTTTTTGGACATACAGGGCATAGTTTTGCACATACCTATGCCTACTATGCAATATCTGACCTTCTACATGGGCTTTTACAACCCCTGTTCCATTTTTGCTTTCTTGTACAAGGAAATTTTCCGTGTATACTTCAGACACCAACACGGGGTCTGCACGACTGCTTATCGGCTTGCAGGCTTACTCCAGCACTCTCATTTGCATGCAATTCACCTGCTTATGAGGTGATTTGCATGCCACAAACACTTCCGTGTCCACACACTCATGCATGCTCCTGTGCTCTGTTTACTCGATCGCATGGCTGCTTACTTCCATGTAATCTACATGCCACTACTCCTACCTGGCAAATCACTCAATGTAGGCTTTACTGAATTCCCCTGAATATTTTTTCAAATTTTATATGTACATTTGTAATCAATTTGAATAATAAATATTTTAACTAGTTTATCATTTAGGAATAAAGTGAAGTCTAATTTTCAGCAACATTCTGGTGTCCGACAGGCACACTTATTGCAGGAGGCAGGATTTCAGCTTTCCCCCTACTAAAATTCTGGGCATGATAAACAATGCAAGAGACTCTTTGAAACCTTTTTTGGGGTCTTGTTAGGAATTATTTATGTTTATGCTTGTATTACTCATGACTCAGTTCATAGGTTGGTACTAGGCTATTGGCCCTAGGGCCTATACAAGCCTAGCCATAACAAGGGGTTGGGAGGGTGGCCTAATGGTTAAGGTGTTTGCCTTACAAGCACAAGGTGCAGGGTTTGAGGCTCACAAGGGATAATTGGCTAAGCTTAAAATGGCTCGTAAGGGCAGACAGCTTAGTATGAATCTATGAATCTATGAATTCCCTGGCTATTTCTTCCCACACTATTTACTTCCCTGGACCCCTGTCTAGCAGGGTGACTGACATGATCCCCTGGGTGAATTTCCTTTCTCCCATTCAATCATCAAAGTTCCTTTTGAAGAGGACCAAAGAGGCGCTCTGCTTGACATGCATGGGCAGTCTGTTCCAGAGTCTGGGGAGTCTCTGGGTCAGGAACCTATCCCTCCAGCAAGTATTGTGATGACAAGGTTTAGATCCCTGGAGCATGTGGCTCTGATGACTGGGATTTCTTTAAGTGTAGCATGTCCAACAGCTCTGGGTTTGACATGGCCTTGTATGTTAAGCAAAGATTGCCTCTGAGTAGACGATATGTGACAGAGTATAACTGGAGTTTTTTAAGGCAGTCAGCATAGGGCATCTGCTTTAGGCCTGTGATTCTTTTAGTGACATATTTCTGTGGCTTTTCCAGTTGTTGCAGATGTCTTGAGAGGTACATACCAAACAAGGTATTGTATTCTATAATGAGTCTAATGAGGGATGAGTACAGAGGGACAATGGCCTCCTTTTTGTCTGGATGAAAAGCCCTTAGTGATGAGGTGTGCCACATAGAAGGATTTCCTGACTGTTGTGGTGATGTGGTTATCAAAGGTGAGACCACTGTCCACCTATATCCCTAAGTCTCTTATCACACTTTCAGTGTTTAGTGCACTGCCACCTATGTGATAATTCACAGGTACATGTTTTTTCTTAAAGGGAATAACTATACATTTCTTGGCATTACACTTGAGCCCATGGCTCTGGCACCAAGCATCTGTTTTTGTAAGGTCCTTTTGTCTTATCCACATCATTTGGGGATTCAATAATGGCTCCCGGTTTGCAGTCATCTGCGAACTTTGTTAGCCAGAGTCCCTTAGTGTTGGCCTGTACTTCAGAGAAGCAGATGCCAAACAAGAGCGGTCCCAGGACTGAACCCTGAGGTACTCCACTTGTCACTTATCTGGAGCTGGATTTGGAGTCTACTACTTTTACAGTGAGGGTTCTGTCAGTAAGCCAGTTGGCAACCCATCGTGGTGTCAAAGGCCTTGGCGAGGTCCAGATAGGCTGTATGGACTGTCTTACTCTCATCCACAGCTCTGGAGACTAATTCGAAGAAGTCAATCGGGTTCAGGAGACAAGATCGGCCCTTGACGAACCCAAACTGGGTGGGGTCCAGTGTTTGAAGGTTGCCAGTGTCTTTGTTTATAAGTTCCATGATAATACATTCCATGGCCTTGCAGATCAGGCTCGTTATTCAGACCTATATGATTAAAGGGTTCTTCTGCAAGTACTCATGTACCATCAGCTTGCAGGACACTTCCCTGCTGCCACTCAGTCATGTTGGTAAATGCTGTAACTCCCACCACCCTGATTCCCACACACTACCACTAAGATAACTATCTCTCCCAGAACCATGACCATAACCCTAAAACCAACTCCCAATCACTCCCTAAACATAAAATACCTCTGTCTTCCCTAAATCTAAAGCCTATGTTCCTCTTTCTTTTCTCCACTTACAAGTACCACGATGAGACCTTCATTGCATGATACCATTGCAACTGCTGCATCTCTGAAGTCATGCTTGAGTCTGAGCAGCTGCTCAGCTAGGTGAGTGGACAAGGTAATTGCTAATAAAGCCCCTGGCTGTGAGTTCCTGGATTTCGACCACCTGACATTCAAGTGGTTAAAGTAGAACTTTAGTTAACAAATTCCTGTTGGGAAAAGAAAATGACCAATTAAAAATATAAAACTAACAGGACAGGAAAATAGGGAGCAATGCAACTCAAGGTACATAGATTATAAATCAGACAGCAAGGCAGCATCAGTGAATATGTTCCACCCAATAAAATAAGTTAAATATGTTTTATTTTTAGTGATAGGATGATCAGCCATGAGCCTCTAGAATGACAGGAGTTATTAGTTAGAACTGTACTATTCCAGTGTTCTTTGCAACTATGATTTAAAAAATATAGAAAATGTGTATGTATGACTTGAGAAGTCCCTTTAAGAGCAGGTATATCATATATATCTTAAACAGTTACTCTAGGTCTTCAAGATAATGTTTGTCTCTAGAAATTGTTAGAAACCATATTGTTTGCAATGCAGGAGAGATAATGTCTGGCCCTGCATCAGGATTAAAATGTAGCTAGTGGTAAAGCTTCATAGGTGTGTCCTTTGTCTCTGTCTTTATCTTCTCTTTCACTGTGTGGTGTATATCTGTTAGGACTTGACCTATACCTCTTTTCCTTACTACAGTAGATATATATCTAAGAAGTTAGGCATCAAAGGTTTGCTGTTACTAGAATGGTGTTTGTTAATGCCATGCCAGTAACCTGGACATGATAAAAATATAGACTAGTACTTTACCTGCCGATTTATTTCAAACAAAACTTCCACATATCTTCTCTGAATAAAAGTATATGAAAGCCCTGTGCGCACTTGAGATTAAGTAAAATGGAGTCCAATTCTAGTGAAAATGTATCCCCGTTATGGTCATCCAGATGAATATCAGTCCATTCAATGCATTTTATCAAAATAAATCCTGCATATTTTTAAAGAAATGGAATCACTTTATAAAAAATAATGCAAATAACTGTTCTGTTCAATTGAAAATTTTGATTTGGACAAAACAGTCTACCTCTGTGAAACTCTTAAGGCTAGAAGTGCAAAGGGACATTAGTCTCATTTGGATGAATAGCTTGACTGTGTTGAAGATGCATCTAAAAGTTCCAAAAGTCTATCACTTGGACAGTCTGACATTCTTATAAAACTGTAACAAGTGATTAAACAAATTGAATGACAGATGAATGAACAGAATAGCTTTAGGCCTATAAGTCCTTTACATCTAAAATTGCTATTATCTAAGCCTTCAATTCCACCAGTTAAAGAAAAGGATGAATTTCCAGGAGATGTCACTGACTTATTCACATCATTGTCTATAGATTCATGGCACCACCATCATATCAGTCAGCTGCTGGCCTGTAAGCCCCATAGCTAGCATTTTTAAGTAAAGTAGCCACAAATAAATTCCCTAACTCCCACTTAAGCAATAAGTTATAATTTGGCTAGCCCAAGCACAAGCACTGCCTCATCCAGCTTATTAGAAGAAATGCCTTCCTTATTATCTGCTGGTGAAGGAAAATGATTCTTACACCCCCTTGATTATTCAGTTTAATAGCTTCAGCAAACATACCAGGTAAACCCAGTTAGCCATAGAGCTTTCAAAGCTGCTTTCACACTGGAAAGGTAGATACAGAAGAAGAGATGATACAGGACAGAGCCCTGAGATACATTACTAACAATGAGCCTTTTAGTTGAGAAGGTAGCAGCAACTAATTGTGTGCTTCTAATAAGAGAGTCATTTGCAATCCAATAGGTAACATAGTGAGCATGTCAGTAATGTGAGTAATGGGAATCACAGCTAAGGCTTTAGCAAGGTCCAGATAAGCAGCACGAACAAAATGCCTTTCTAATGGCATCTAATACTTTTTCAGATAAATTAACTAGATTAAGAAGAGAGAAATTTTCACAAAGTCAGATTGTTTAGGGTCAAGAGTGTGCAGGTCACCAATTTCATTGCTTATGAACTTAACCAAGACATATTTCATGATTTTACATGTTTCGTATCTTCATAGCTTCTTACTAAGCTTACAGCCAATAAGACCATCAAGAAATCCAGCCACATCATCCAGTAATGGTACGAGCCTTGGGAGACTAGCCAGTAAGGATAATATGATGATAGCTGTCAGTGTCTTTAGTAGACCCACCCTTGTGGACTGGCATTGTTATGGTCATTCTGAACAGGTCAGGTGCATATTCTGTGGAGAGAATCTAAGATTGAAAATGTTTAGCAATGTCCTTGGAGGGGTTCAGCATTGTACTTTGTGCTAACTAGGAGACCATCTGGTGCATTGTCTGAACTGATGAAGCTATTGTTCTGTGTTGGATAAAGCTTCTAGGATCTGTTCCATAGTGATTTTGAGGAAAGGAGAGTTTAGTGATTCAAGGGAGGGAGCCTCACAGGGAGTGAGAGGAGTGAAACTGATACCACATTTGTCAGCTTGAATTTTGACATGAAAGAAATGGTTGACCATGACACCATCTATTTTTGTTCAGTCATATCTGACTATGGGATCATCTATTAATGGCACATTGCCATATGTGGCCACAGACCCTCTATACCTTATGGGTATGGCCTTGGAGTCAAGGTTATTCCTCTTAGGTGTCTGTGAAGGTATAGGAGAGGGTATATTTGTGGCTGTGGTACTAGATGGTTGTATGTTTGTCTAAGCAGTGTCTAGGAGCCTTAAGTAGCAATTTCTTTACAACCTTATCTAGTGTGGGTCTAGTATTGGCTGGTTGTGATGTGATGGTAAAGCTTTTACTCATATACCACTAAGAAAAATGCCAGGCTCATCTGGCTTGGCTAAGTACCTCCCTGTTGGTCCCTTAACCACCTTAGATATTTATTGAAAGACATTTCTAATATGAGGAAAGACCTAACAAATTCAAGGAACTAGCTGAGATAGTAATAAACTTTTAAGATTCCACCTTGGCTGATCTAAACCAGCTCTTACAAGTTATACTATTGGAAATCAAAAGGCAGTTATTCAAAAAGCTAGATATTCTCATTAGGAGCTGCATCAAAATAACCTTGGAGCCATTTGATACAAATCTTATTGATACAATCTTAAAGGTATGACCCAAGAAAGTTGATTGGTCAAAAATACATGCCTACAAACTAAATAAGATAGAATGTCCTACATGTTACTTAGTGCATGTAAAAAGTAAATTAGAAGGAGCTAAGCTTTGAAAATACTGTCACTTTGGTGCCATAAGCACCTGCATCTTTTTAAGTTAGGTTCCCTTTCCTAAAATTCAATAGCAATTCCTTACAATAGCAGTAGGTTGAAAAAGTATGAACCTGATGATGTCCAGGCTACTGCCACTTATTGTGCCAAATGTCAGGACAGAAAAAAGAAGCTACAAATTCTAAATTAATGAAACTATAAATACAGCAGGCAAGTCATAATAGAAGAACCAATGGAGAAGAAGAAAATGTGATCAGGTGAAAAGAGGCATTGGAAAAAGAATGGCACAAGGGACAGGCAGTTATTTTGGTTTGATTAGTACTAGACAAAATGTTCACTCTGTGTGCAACTATTGTAGAAAACCATAGGGCTGGAAATCCCATTACCTAAAGCATCCACCTCCATCCATTAAATGAACTTGGTTCTGTCCTTCCCAAAATTCTAATTCATCATATTGAGACAACTTGAGGAATGTGACATGGTCAGTGCTCCCGTTCTCTCCAAACATCATTCTGGAGCTCTAGGAAGCAATGCTATTAACACAGTATAAATGCTTAGCTGATACCATTGCTGCTTGTTTTGGTTTCAAAGTCCAGCACTTCCAAGTTCCTACTACAGATTCTGATGGTAATGCTGTAGGCATTTCTGTTCTAATTGGTAGGGTCACCACCCTTTCAAATGCCCAGAGGGGGGCAGTTTTTGTAGAAACCTGAGATTTTGCAGGACAAAACATATCCACAGCCAGTACAGAACTTCACTTTTATTCTCAAATAAAAGCTTGTTTTTGAAAAAATAATTTTATGGTGCTAAACCAGGGTGCTGTTATTGTGATGGCTCCAAATTCTTCTCAAGACACTCAGTCTTTCTGGCTGGGTTTTGCTGAAATCAAAGTCTGGTTATAGTTGCATTCACAGTCTGTTGCATACAGAAACTTGCAGAATATACACTGATGGGAGAATATATTTTGAAGCACCAAACTCAGAGCAGTAACAGATAACTTTTTTATAACAAACCACATGTACTAATGTTGCAGCTTCAGGTACTGTTCTACTTTACTTCTTGAACAACATGGATGATGTGAGAGATATAACATTTACCTCCAAACAAATGTGTCCCTACCAATACCTCTAACATAATTGAATTAATACAGATCTTATATACAGTTCTAGTCACGCACACATATAGATTTCCTCTTGGTATTCTGTTTTGATCTTTGTTATGAGAACATCTGTTCTTGTGCAAATACTGACTTCAAACTTTTTTACTTAATGTCATATGATGCAGATTGTTTTCCTGTTGTCCAGCCTTTAAGGAACCAGATTAGCTTTTTTTCTGACAATGTGAAAACATACATCCTGTTTCTTTACATTTTTGCTCTTACTGACAATGTAATACATACATAAGATGTTAGCTTTTACATTTTTGCTGATTCTGTAGGAAAACATCTCCATTAAGCAAGTTCCTTATTTTTCAAGCCACAGTCATTTAGTATGGATGCTGATCACATATTACTAATCTCTATTTCTACATTTAAGCAAGCTTTATTTTATACCTTATATATTTTGCATATTTGTAACAGAATTACTTTCAACCTTAATATTTTGTTGAGCATATTCTTACAATTCCCTCTTTTTATTTTTAACATACTCAAAACACTTTATACTGATATATATTTTGATCAGATTATATAGAAAACACAGTAAGAAACAAAGCCTTTAGTCTTCTTTTGATACAAGTCAAAATGCAATTTTACATAGTTAATACAATGATATCAAGTATTACTACTAAAACTGAATATATTTAACAACTTTGTCTTTTGCAGACTATTCTGTGAAAATATTTCACCAGTTATGAACTGTGTCTGCTTTAGTTTTATTTTTTAACTTAATTAATTTATTATTTTGCAATCACAGAATTTCATTTATGACTTAGAATTGTTCCATTAACTCTTTGCAACTGTTGAATTAACTTATTACTTTTATTAATCATTTTATATCAAAAGATTAGTGGTAGACTAATATCTATAAGAGACAAGAACTATGTGCTTCTCCAAGCATTTATACACTGCTGTAAATATACAGTTTCAATGTCATTTTAACCATAACATTGTGGTCATGTCTCTGAACTGCCCATTAACACCTTGGTAAAGTACTGAACTGGGCTTAGATAATAAATATTTGAATGTAATTATTTCAGTATATTTAATACTTGAGGAGTTAAAACAAACATGATTTATACACTAAAGAATGCTATGTATATATTAGTCTAGTAGCTGTATGAATACAATATTTTAATATAATTTTTTTCTAACTGGGGTAACCAATACTAGCACTGATAAAATGATGGTCCAAAAGCCAATAATAAGCCTCCAACTTAAAACCAGTGATAATATTACAACTTGACAAATTACTTTTGAACTTATTACAATATATCCTGTACAGTATGTAGTTACACAGACTGTTTGCTGTTAATGCATTTCAATCTAGTAGCTATCCTGGACCCATTTTTTAAAACATGGTTTTTCACACATATTCATTACTAGACATTAATTTAATTTGTACTGAATTATTTTGTATTTGTACATAAAGGGACTGTAACATCAAGCAAAATCTTGGAAAATTCTTATGTCTTTTTAGAAGTATCTAGTGGAATTGCCACCAGAGGCAACTACATACACAGAAAATAGAAACATTCATACTTTTGCGTACCAGCACTGTCTTGCCAAAAACATATTAAAAATAGTGACTATTATTGCTCAATTTTTACAAATCTTTACTCTCTCTTGTATAGCCTTAATAAAGCAATTTTAAGCCATAACAGAATTAATACAGATCTTATATACAGTTCTGGTCACACACACACATATAGATTTCCTCTTGGTATTCTATTTTGATCTTTGTATGAGAACATCTGTTCTTGTGCAAATGCTGACTTCAAACGTTCTTACTTAACAATGTCATATGATGCAGATTGTTTTCCTGTTATCCGGGTTTTAAGGAACCAGATTAGCTTTTTTCTGACAATGTGAAAACATACATCCTGTTTTTACATTTTTGCTTTTACTGACAATGTGATGTATACATAAGAGGTCATCTTTTACATTTTTGTTCTGTAGGAAAACATGTCCATTAAGCAAGTTCCTTATTTTTCAAGTCACAGTCATTTAGTCTGGATGCTGATCACATATTACTAAACTCTATTTCTACATTTAAGCAAGCTTTGCTTTATACCTTATTTATTTTGCATATTTGTAACAGAATTACTTTCAACCTTAATATTTTGCTGAGCATATTCTTACAGTTTTTATAGGACCTGAATTGTTCATGCTATTTCATATAACATTTAAGTGTTTCAGATATAAAATGACTGTTTTATATAAATATTACAGAAAACAGGAAATATTTTTGTACTAAAATCTCTGGACATCTGCTATTTCTTTTAGTTTTTTTGTCTGGACATTTGCTATTTTTTAACTTTTTTTGCAGGACACAACTTCCCAAAGAAGGAGGGGAGTCCCTCATCCAGTACCTACTATTTAACTGTTTCCATGTATGCTTGTTCAGCCTAACAGGAATTCTTTCTTAGCCATGTCACTTTAACAAACTATTAAGATATGTGCTCTATAAATTAGGTTGCACTATGTACTGCTCCCTTAATATCTCTTATTTAAATGTTCCTGTTGAAAATGAGAAATCTGGGTTAGCTGTTCTAACAGCACAGTCCCAGGCTAGTTGACAATATTGTACCTTCTGTATGGAGAAAATCTTCATACAGTATCCTCTTGCCTTTGGTCAAAATATCTAAACAATGCTGTCCAGATATGAATGGTTGCTTTGTCTAATGCATATGTGTGTGTAAAGTATAACAAACTCTTCCAAATGTTATCCCTTGTCTTTTGGTTATTGCTATAGCAAGATATTGTTTCATTTCAAAGCCCTTGCAATGCTCTTATCTTACCTGTAAAATCAAGCAAAAATAATTATAGATTTGTTCAGACCTTACAGCTGATAATAAAGTTGTATTTCCTAGTCTCCCTACTATCCATAACTGCATCACTCTTCTTTCATGTGTCCAACCCAAATCTTGTGATTTTACAGTTTATGAACCATATTCAGACTTATTTTCTACTCTCACACATCCTTGCAGTATACATCTATTTGTTTTTACCAATAAGATATAAAAGTATATGTAGACAAGACATTCTTGATGTTAAAGTGAGTTTGTTTTGTTATTCTCCTAAATCAGAAATACAATACCATTTATACAGTTTGGTACAATTGTTTAAACTGTATGTTTTTGTTATTTTACTATTTTTAAAAACTGTAGAATTAATGTTCTTAAAATATTTTTGTAATACCTTGGAGTTTTTTCTCCCTAGGCCTCTACAGAAAAAGACACCTGCCCAGTCAGGCTATCCCAATAATCAAAATGTCAATAAATACAAATATTCAAAGAAGGCCTTAGCACTGTTGTCCCTGTGGAAGTTCTGTTGTTCTCTAATATGTAGATAAATTACTTTTAGCCCCTTTCTTGTGAAGATTACAAAACTGACTCTCTTCACTTACTCATTTTCATTGCTAAAGAAAGACACATGGTATCCATGTAGAAACTGTAACCATATCTACCCAAAGTACATTACTTGGGCATGTATTTCTGCTAGATTTCTTGTAAGTAATGTTTATTGTCACCTCACCAAGACATATTTGCTGGACATTTTCAGGCTGTGCAATGCGTTTGCCAATTGAGTATTTTAGTGCAATATCTGGGAAGACTGGCTGACAGCTTGAAGTTATTTCTATGTAGGTTCATAGACTGGTACTAGGCTATTGGCCCTAGGGCTTATATAAGCCTAGCCAAAATGGTACCTTGGTTTTCACCACCCAAGAAAATTATTTTCCTGTGCCCCTGTCGAGCAGAGCCACAGAAGTGATCCCCGGGTGAATTTCCTATCTACCATCCAATCATCAAGCTCTTTCTTGAAGAGTGCTAATGAGGAGCTTTGTTTGATATAGATAGGTAGTTTGTTCCAGAGTATGGGAAGTCTCTTGGACAGGAATCTATCCCTCCAGCATGTCCTGTTTATTGTGGTGACAAGGTTTAGGTCCCTAGAGAGTGTAGCTCAGAGGGATTGGGATTTCTTTAAGTGGAGCATGGCCAACAGCTCTGGGTTTGACATAGCTTTGTATGTTAGGCAGAGATCTATAAGTGAGAGGTCATCATTGCAACAACCCATTTTCCAAGTATATACAATGTTTCCATGGTGGTGGTTGTTTTAATTTCCTGCTTCCGCTCAAACCTTTCATCTGATAATATTTTTACCTTGGAAAAAAGTTGGTATTTTGGCAATTTGCTGTTTCTAGACTCCTTGTTTCAGAATGAGGCTTCCCACATGTGGACATTTTGAACTTTGGTAAAAACAGAAAAATCTTGAGAAATTTGGTTATCCATTGTTCCTTGAAAGTTTGTTGAGACCCCATTAACTAAATCTTTAATTTTTCTGAATATTAATGAAAAAAATGAAATGAACAAAAAAGACCTATATTTATTATGGATCCATCTAGCGTTGCTAGGAAATGAATCACTAGAAAGTGGAAATCCACTTCTGAACCTTCTTTGGAATAATTTTTTAAAGTGATGGAAAGAAACTGCAACACTGGAAGTCAGAGTAAAAGAATTAAGGATCACTCCTAAAGTATGGTCCAACAACCCTTGGAAGGTACTATCTCTTACTGAGACACTAAGAATAGACTTAGACCCTACTTAAAGAAGAAAACAGTTGAAGAAGAACATTTAAGCGTCTTTCAAATTTGATTAGATTGGTTCATTTTCAGACCTATGTAAATATTGTATATAGTTTTGTTATCTTGCTTATTTCATTATATAACATCAATAAGTCATTTATTACATTTTGAAGAAAATCAATAAAAACTTCTTGAGTAAAAAAAAAAAGTTTGTTGAGACCCTTATTTATTTTATTATATACTGGGATGCCCTTCTATTATTTTTGCATATTAAGCAACATCCTAGATCACATGTGAGCCTGTAGGGAATCCTGTCATTTGCTTCTGACTGTTGCAATTTAACAGCTGTTATTTTTCCATGTTCTTATTTTCTATATGGAAAAATTTCTAATTACTAGTTATATTAACCATACCTTTCAACCTCTTAGAGCAAGAAATAAAAGTGAGACAAAGGCCAAAAATAGTGACACTTTTTAAATATTGCTTTTTCAGACTTAGAATGTTGATAGAATAACAGGTTTTGCATTAGCATTAATTTTCTGAAGAACATGAAGTCTGAAACTCAAATGTCTGTCATTATTTCTAACTTCAGTCTTTAATGATTTACCTCTAGATTCACAGAAAACCACAATTGTATGAAAATTGAACCAAAATACAAGGCCAAAATCTGGACATTCTGCGAAAATCTGTACAGTTGAGAGGTATTAACTAGTTTCCTTTATCTATTCAGTTAGCTATTTATAGGTTTTCTTGGCTTTTTTGTAGTTTTTAATATTTATATTGATATTTGTCATGGTGATTGTAATGGCATGATAATTACTTTATAACACCTATTACCTGTTAATTACTGTGGCTTTTCAATTATATAACAGCACTTTAGTCCTAAAACAAATCTGAACTTAAGCGAGTGAGTGCTCCCTCTCTGCCTCTGAATTTAATGATGTTCATAAACCTACTGAAATTTTAAAATGACAGAAGTGTCCTTGGGAGTGTTTCTGGCAGGCTACTGTGGACAGTGGGCATTAGGTTATGTACCTGCTGCCCATGCAAAACTTAACTCAACTATCCCTTTATCTTCAAAAAACGAGATTGATTTTACAACCACCAGGCAAGTTTGTCTACAACACCTGCACTTGGTTTTCCAGACTGCAATGATATGAGAGGAATAGGTCACCTTAGGAGTTCACAAACAGTTGCATGTTGATAAATATGTTCTAATTCTAACTGGTTATTAGAGTACTTTCCTTGGCTATGTGGGTGCTGGATTTCTTTCCTGTCCCACAGCAGACAATGATTCTGCAATTATCATGTAACAATCAACTCCCAAAGCAGACACTGATTCTACAATTATCATGCAACCTCAGCTCCCACAGCAGACAATGATTCTACAATTATCGTGTAACCGTCAGCTCCCACAGCAGACACTGATTCTACAATTATCGTGTAACTGTCAGCTCCCACAGCAGACAATGATTCTACAATTATCATGCAACCATCAGCTCCCACATCAGATACTGATTCTATAATTATTGTGTGACTATCAGCTCCCACAGCAGACACTGATTCTACAATTATCATGTAACTGTCAGCTCCCACAGCAGACACTGATTCTACAATTATAGTATAACCATCTGCTCCCACAGCAGACACTGATTCTACAATTATTGTGTAACTCTCAGCTCCCACAGCAGACACTGAGTCTGCAATTATTGTGTAACCTTTAGCTCCTACAGCAGACACTGATTCTACTATTATTGTGCAACTGTCAGCTCCCACAGCGGACACTGATTCTACAATTATCATGTAACCATCAGCTCTCACAGCAGACACTGATTTTACAATTATCATGTAATGATCTGCTCCCACAGCAGACGCTGATTCTATAATTATTGTGTAACAGTTAGCTCCCACAGCAGACACTGATTCTGCAATTATCGTGTAACTGTCAGCTCCCACAGCAGACACTGATTCTACAATTATAGTATAACCATCTGCTCCCACAGCAGACACTAATTCTACAATTATTGTGTAACCTCAGCTCCCACAGCAGACACCTATTCTACAATTATCGTGTAACCATCAGCTCCCACAGCAGACACTGATACTACAATTATTGTGTAACTTCAGCTCCCACAGCAGACACTGATTCTACAATTATTGTGTAACCATCAGCTCCCACAGCAGACACTGATTCTATAATTATCATGTAACCTCAGCTCCCACAGCAGACACTGATTCTACTATTATCGTGTAACCATCAGCTCTCACAGCAGACACTGATTCTACAATTATCATGTAACCATCAGCTCCCGCAGCAGACACTGATTCTATAATTATTGTGTAACCTCAGCTCCCACAGCAGACACTGACTATACAATTATCGTGCAACCATCAGCTCCCACAGCAGACACTGATTCTACAATTATCATGTAACCATCAGCTCCCACAGCAGACACTGATTCTATAATTATTGTGTAATCTCAGCTCCCACAGCAGACACTGATTCTACAATTACCGTGTAACCATCAGCTCCTACAGCAGACACTGATTCTACAATTATCATGTAACCATCAGCTCCCACAGCAGACACTGATTCTACAATTTTCGCACAACTTCAGCTCCCACAGCAGACACTGATTCTACAATTATCATGTAACCATCAGCTCCCACAGCAGACACTGATTCTACAATTATTGTGTAACTGTCAGCTCCCACAGCAGACACTGAGTCTGCAATTATCGTGTAACCTTTAGCTCCCACAGCAGACACTGATTCTACTATTATTGTGCAACTGTCAGCTCCCACAGCAGACACTGATTCTACAATTATCATGTAACCATCAGCTCTCACAGCAGACACTGATTTTACAATTATCATGCAATGATCTGCTCCCACAGCAGACACTGTTTCTATAATTATTGTGTAACAGTCAGCTCCCACAGCAGACACTGATTCTGCAAATATCGTGTAACTGTCAGCTCCCACAGCAGACGATGATTCTGCAATTATCGTGTAACTGTCAGTTCCAACAGCAGACACTGATTCTATAATTATCATGTAACCTCAGCTCCCACAGCAGACACTGATTCTACTATTATTGTGTAACCATCAGCTCTCACAACAGACACTGATTCTACAATTATCATGTAACCATCAGCTCCCACAGCAGACACTGATTCTATAATTATTGTGTAACCTCAGCTCCCACAGCAGACACTGACTCTACAATTATCGTGCAACCATCAGCTCCCACAGCAGACACTGATTCTACAATTATCATGTAACCATCAGCTCCCACAGCAGACACTGATTCTATAATTATTGTGTAACCTCAGCTCCCACAGCAGACACTGATTCTACAATTACCGTGTAACCATCAGCTCCTACAGCAGACACTGATTCTACAATTATCATGTAACCATCAGCTCCCACAGCAGACACTGATTCTACAATTTTCGTGCAACTTCAGCTCCCACAGCAGACACTGATTCTACAATTATCATGTAACCATCAGCTCCCACAGCAGACACTGATTCTACAATTATCGTGTAACCATCAGCTTCCACAGCAGACACTGATTCTACAATTATCATGTAACATCAGCTCCCACAGCAAACACTGATGCTACAATTATCATGTAACCATCAGCTACCACAGCAGACACTGATTCTACAATTATCATGTAACCATCAGCTCCCACAGCAGACACTGATTCTACAATTATCATGCAACTGTCAGCTCCCACAGCAGACACTGATTCTACAATTATCTTGTAACTGTCAGCTCCCACAGCAGACACTGATTCTACAATTATCGTGTAACTGTCAGCTCCCACAGCAGACACTGATTCTAAAATTATCATGTAACCTCAGGTCCCACAGCAGATACTAATTCTATAATTATTGTGTGACTATCAGCTCCCACAGCAGACACTGATTCTACAATTGTCATGTAACTGTCAGCTCCCACAGCAGACACTGATTCTACAATTATAGTGTAACCATCTGCTCCCACAGCAGACACTGATTCTACAATTATTGTGTAACTGTCAGCTCCCACAGCAGACACTGAGTCTGCAATTATCGTGTAACCTTTAGCTCCCACAGCAGACACTGATTCTAGTATTATTGTGCAACTGTCAGCTCCCACAGCAGACACTGATTCTACAATTATCATGTAACCATCAGCTCTCACAGCAGACACTGATTTTACAATTATCATGTAATGATCTGCTCCCACAGCAGACACTGATTCTATAATTATTGTGTAACAGTCAGCTCCCACAGCAGACACTGATTCTGCAAATATCGTGTAACTGTCAGCTCCCACAGCAGACGATGATTCTGCAATTATCGTGTAACTGTCAGTTCCCACAGCAGACACTGATTCTACAATTATCATGTAACTGTCAGCTCCCACAGCAGACACTAATTCTACAATTATTGTGTAACCTCAGCTCCCACAGCAGACACTGATTCTACAATTATCGTGTAACCATCAGCTCCCACAGCAGACACTGATTCTACAATTATTGTGTAACTTCAGCTCCCACAGCAGACACTGATTCTACAATTATCATGTAACCATCAGCTCCCACAGCAGACACTGATTCTATAATTATCATGTAACCTCAGCTCCCACAGCAGACAATGATTCTACTATTATCGTGTAACTATCAGCTCTCACAGCAGACACTGATTCTACAATTATCATGTAACCATCAGCTCCCACAGCAGACACTGATTCTACAATTATCATGTAACCATCAGCTCCCACAGCAGACACTGATTCTATAACTATCATGTAACCTCAGCTCCCACAGCAGACACTGATTCTAGTATTATCGTGTAACCATCAGCTCTCACAGCAGACATTGATTCTACAATTATCATGTAACCATCAGCTCCCACAGCAGACACTGATTCTATAATTATTGTGTAACCTCAGCTCCCACAGCAGACACTGACTCTATAATTATCATGCAACCATCAGCTCCCACAGCAGACACTGATTCTACAATTATCATGTAACCATCAGCTCCCACAGCAGACACTGATTCTATAATTATTGTGTAACCTCAGCTCCCACAGCAAACACTGATTCTACAATTACCGTGTAACCATCAGCTCCTACAGCAGACACTGATTCTACAATTATCATGTAACCGTCAGCTCCCACAGCAGACACTGATTCTACAATTTACGTGCAACTTCAGCTTCCACAGCAGACACTGATTCTACAATTATCATGTAACATCAGCTCCCACAGCAAGCACTGATGCTACAATTATCATGTAACCATCAGCTACCACAGCAGACACTGATTCTACAATTATCATGTAACCATCAGCTCCCACAGCAGACACTGATTCTACAATTATCTTGTAACTGTCAGCTCCCACAGCAGACACTGATTCTACAATTATTGTATAACTGTCAGCTCCCACAGCAGACACTGATTCTAAAATTATCATGTAACCTCAGGTCCCACAGCAGATACTGATTCTATAATTATTGTGTGACTATCAGCTCCCACAGCAGACACTGATTCTACAATTATCATGTAACTGTCAGCTCCCACAGCAGACTCTGATTCTACAATTATAGTGTAACCATCTGCTCCCACAGCAGACACTGATTCTACAATTATTGTGTAACTCTCAGCTCCCACAGCAGACACTGAGTCTGCAATTATCGTGTAACCTTTAGCTCCCACAGCAGACACTGATTCTACTATTATTGTGCAACTGTCAGCTCCCACAGCAGACACTGATTCTACAATTATCATGTAACCATCAGCTCTCACAGCAGACACTGATTTTACAATTATCATGTAATGATCTGCTCCCACAGCAGACACTGATTCTATAATTATTGTGTAACAGTCAGCTCCCACAGCAGACACTGATTCTGCAAATATCGTGTAACTGTCAGCTCCCACAGCAGACGATGATTCTGCAATTATCGTGTAACTGTCAGTTCCCACAGCAGACACTGATTCTACAATTATCATGTAACTGTCAGCTCCCACAGCAGACACTAATTCTACAATTATTGTGTAACCTCAGCTCCAACAGCAGACACTGATTCTACAATTATCATGTAACCATCAGCTCCCACAGCAGACACTGATTCTATAATTATCATGTAACCTCAGCTTCCACAGCAGACACTGATTCTACTGTTATCATGTAACCATCAGCTCTCACAGCAGACACTGATTCTACAATTATCATGTAACCATCAGCTCCCACAGCAGACACTGATTCTATAATTATTGTGTAACCTCAGCTCCCACAGCAGACACTGACTCTACAATTATCGTGCAACCATCAGCTCCCACAGCAGACACTGATTCTACAATTATCATGTAACCATCAGCTCCCACAGCAGACACTGATTCTATAATTATTGTGTAACCTCAGCTCCCACAGCAAACACTGATTCTACAATTACCGTGTAACCATCAGCTCCTACAGCAGACACTGATTCTACAATTATCATGTAACCATCAGCTCCCACAGCAGACACTGATTCTACAATTTTCATGCACTTCAGCTCCCACAGCAGACACTGATTCTACAATTATCATGTAACCATCATCTCCCACAGCAGACACTGATTCTACAATTATCATGTAACCATCAGCTCCCACAGCAGACACTGTTTCTACAATTATCATGTAACCATCAGCTCCCACAGAAGAACCTGATTCTACAATTATCATGTAACCATCAGCTCCCACAGCAGACACGGATTCTACAATTATTGTGTGACCTCAGCTCCCACAGCAGACACTGATTCTACAAGTATCATGCAACCTCAGCTCCCACAGCAGACACTGATTCTACAATTATTGTGTAACTTCAGCTCCCACAGCAGACACTGATTCTACAATTATCATGTAACCATCAGCTCCCACAGCAGACACTGATTCTACAATTATCGTGTAACCATCAGCTTCCACAGCAGACACTGATTCTACAATTATCATGTAACATCAGCTCCCACAGCAAACACTGATTCTACAATTATCATGTAACCATCAGCTCCCACAGCAGACACTGATTCTACAATTATCATGTAACCATCAGCTCCCACAGCAGACACTGATTCTACAATTATCATGTACCGTCAGCTCCCACAGCAGACACTGATTCTACAATTATCGTGTAACTGTCAGCTCCCACAGCAGACACTGATTCTACAATTATCGTGTAACTGTCAGCTCCCACAGCAGACACTGATTCTAAAATTATCATGTAACCTCAGCTCCCACAGCAGACACTGATTCTACAATTATCGTGTAGCTGTCAGCTCCCACAGCAGACACTGATTCTACAATTATCGTGTAACTGTCAGCTCCCAGAGCAGACACTGATTCTACAATCATCGTGTAACTGTCAGCTCCTCTAACACATGGTTATCCATGTTGCTGTTTATTATTCAGCTTCATCTCTTTTGCTGAAGACGAAGCCTCAACAACTTTCAGTTGCAACAGTAACAAAGTATGAAATGCTATCTGCTATGAGTTTCACACTTACAAGATTTTCTGTATTTAATCCTCCTTTTTTCCATTTTTCCACCAGGTAAGGTGACCCATGTGGCTGTTTTATTTTCTGAACTCATCACTTTGACAACATAAATTCTTGCAAAAAGGGGTATCTGTAATCATCTGTACAGATTCTAATATGCCTTTTGTGTCACCTATGATTATGATCAAATTTTTTGACTGCAATAACTTAAAATGTTACATATGAAGATATATCTTTCTGGCCAGGCAATGCCCCCACTGTGGGCAACATATGAATTCCCATTCCCTGACATGGTGTCTTGTAAAATTATATTAATGCATTAAAGTGCTAACTCAATACAAAGATATATTTTGGGTGGTGAATGCATTACAAAATTGTGCCTGATTATATAAAAACAGAAAATAAAACAACCAGTGCATTAGCAATCATTAAAAAAATGTACAAAGCAAAACATAGATACGCTTTGGTTGCCTCTGGACTTGCCGTTTTATTATTTCCTTTATGAAAACGACTGATTACCTTTGTAAACTATATGGTTGCTCCTCAGAGCAAGCAGCAGCTATAGAAATTCAGACAATGGTTGCAGGTGCGTGTGTGCATGTGTGCGTGTGTGCGTGTGCACGCGTGTGTGTGTGTGTGTGTGTGTGTGTGTGTGTGTCTGTCTTTCTGTGTCTGCGCATGCGTGTGTGTGTGTGTGTGTGTGTGTGTGTGTGTGTGTGTGTGTGTGTGTGTGTGTGTGCGCGTGTGTGTCTGTGTGTGTGTCTGCGTGTGTGTGTATGTGTAAGTTTGTCTGAGGATATTCATGTGTCCTGTATGTCCTCCTGATGTCTAGTCACCCATGTTATATACTATGTCAGATGGCAAAAGGCACCAAAATAAGTTTTTCACTCCTTTTTTGCTTAATCTAAGCACATTTTCCACCTGCCACCAACTTATATAACTAAGTCTTGAATTAAGAGCCCATTTTGTAATACCACCTTCTCATACATTGCACAAGCAATGGACCACATGAGTCCAGATATAAGTCTAAAGTGTTACCTCAAACAAAAATAAAATATTGAAAAAACACTTTCCTTGGCTGTCACTGTTTTCTCTCCCCTAAGTTCCACTCACATATTCATGCATGCTCTACAGGGGCACTTGCAAAGGCAATGACCGGTAAGCAGCATATCAATTACTTTATTTTATTAAATTTTAACCAGAAAAATGTTTTGGTCGAAAGACACTTTTCAGCCATGTCTTGGGTCATCAGTAGGTACAGAAAGACAGTTACTAAAATATGTTTAGACAGAAGTTGTTGTCGTTTGTCTTTCGGTTTTTCCTGGTAAGGAGTCGCCACAGCGGAACTCCAGTCTGCTAATGATTGGCAGTAGATTTTTATGAAACGCTGAGGTGCCAGCTCGACGCCCAACCTTCAATGAAGGCACGCCCATTTACGCACGCATGTCATTCGAATGCTACCCAACCGTGGGGAGGACATGCAGACTCCACACAGAAGGCACTCCCAAGCCCAGCCGAGAATCGAACGGGAGAACCACTTGCTGTGAGGTAACAATGCTACCGCCGTACCACTTAGACAGAAGTAATTAACAGAATTACAGAAATAGATTACAAAATGTAATATTATCAACTTTAGTATGATTAAGCATTTCCAATGACTAAACAATTAATTAACTTTGCACACACTCACTCTAGTGACTGTCCTCTTTCATCTATTGTGCAGTAATATTAACAAGTTCTCACTTCATAGCATCCTGTACACAGGGTAGATTAACCCAACAGGAGAACAACCCTCTATTTTTTTCAATATCTGTAACAACCACTCCTCATATAACCCCACACCATGGGAAACATTGCCCTAAACTTATATCATCTGTATATGGGGATAAACTGCAACTGTTACATTACATTCAACACATAATTCCCCATGAAGCTTCACGCTAGCTGAAATATTGCATTTTTATAAATATCTGTCCCCCTACATACT
The DNA here is from genome assembly GCF_019279795.1 of Protopterus annectens. Lineage (NCBI taxonomy): Eukaryota > Metazoa > Chordata > Ceratodontiformes > Protopteridae > Protopterus > Protopterus annectens. The sequence continues at coordinate 149,638,898 of NC_056730.1, forward strand.
TCTGCATACTTACTCTGGTTTCATCAAAGTGCTGAATGAGTAGTCCACTGGGATTGACACTGCTGAGCTCTTTTCAGAGTGAAACCTGGGACTACAAAGAATTTAAGTGACGTACTTAGTGTCATGCAGTGTGTATGTGGGAACCAGTGAGATTCAAGCTCAGTTCTTTATTTTCCCTGCCAGCACCTTCTTCACTATGTTACTTCTTAATGCTAAAATGTAGTCTTCAAAACCATCTTGGACAACCTAATGCAGCTGCAGACTGGTGCATCATGGACCGTACCATTTTGCCTTTCTCTGTACCATTTAATTATCCTCACTTTATTTCCTTCAATGATACAGACTGGAAGAAGTATCTAATAAGTACAAAAAAAATCTTGTGTCTAGTGAGAAGTAACATTTTATACTGCCACCTCTCCAGCTCCTGCCAATAAACCTGCTACTCTTTTATGCATGCATATCCTCAGGCAGGTACCAAACACAAATCCCACAAGTTTTTATGGAAAGTCTTCTAGCTCCTGGCTCCTCCCACCAATCCTCTGGGCAATCAGCATTGTTAAAGCTGCAGACACTCCTTACCATTAATTTACCAGACTAAACCAACACACATTGGAGGCTTTTTTTGTAAAGTTTAAATTAATACAATTTTCTTCCAGGTTGAATGTCAAAATTCAATGTTAAATGTCTGTTTTCACAAATGATACATAGTCTTTAGTGAACACCAAGTATAAGACTGTACTCTGACATTGTCATGCCTCTAGCTTTCTATGAGATATTAGATTTCTCATGCACAAACAGCCATCAACCCACCCAAGGCATGCATATATCATGGTACAATTCAAGATCCTGAAGTCTGTCATTTCCTGCTCGTTGTGACATATCCAAATAAGTGACACTTAAAAGGGAGGTACTGCCATAGCCTGTATGCACTATCATTAAACATTAACAAAGCATTAATATTTCACACAGTGCTCATTGTAGTGCTTGAATATATGCATTTGCTCTAATATGATGGTCCTGTATGAATTAGTCAAATAACTAAGAATCATGTGATCAGTATGTATTTCCGCAATGGAATTAATAATGGCATTAATAATTATTACAGTACTTGTAACTACAGTACAGACATCTGAAAGTTAATTACATCTGGAACAGAATAACATTAAAACAAAATAACTTGCAAAATCCTTCAGATTTGTACTTTAGACATATGCCCTTTTCATTTATAGACAAGCTTTTTCAGTCCAATTTGCCAATACCTTTAAAGATTTAACTATTGGTTAGTACATGTTGCTCTAACTATTCACTTGGATTCATGCAGGGCATCCAAATATTTCTTATTACCTCCTGTTAATCAGATTCACACTAAATGAAGTACAACTACCAGAGCAATTAACCAGTATTAAACTGACACACTGAATGTCTGCTTACAATGTTGGGACATAAAACATAGTATTGAGCTATTAGCCTTTGTGATAATATGCATACAATTAGTCAAAGTATTACCACAAAAATGAATTTCTACTCACATGCAATTATTTTTTAATTTATCAAATACCAATGAGTTATTCAACTCAATACTAAAAAGATTCCTTTATCTTTTGTTACCTAGAAGTTGCAGAAAGTTATAAGCTCTGTTTAGAGTGACAAGGTATGAAAGACAGGATGGTAGTAGTTTAAGATAAGGCTATCGCTTTGCAGCTCAGCATCTTAGTTGTGATGATATACTGTTATTTTTTATTACTTTTCTAGTACTTCAAGCACAGATCTGTTTTACCACTGCAGTCATTCAGTGTATATGCAAAGTGCTCTACAATTAAAAGGACAATAGGTAATTTGCAGACAAATACTACACTATAAATATAAATAAGTAATAAAAATTAACAACTAATAAAAATATACCCCAACAATGTCCAGCAACAGCAGCTGTTTTTTATGTCACTTTTCTCCATAAAGATAAATGTCTGCAATTCATGAAGGCATCTCAAGAATCAAATTTACCAAATCACCATTCTGTAACCAGAGATCCAAAGTATCATGGTCTTTTTGTAACAGAAATCTACTATTGGTTCATAGGTTCATAGGTTGGTACTAGGCTATCGGCCCTAGGGCCTATACAAGCCTAGCCATAACAATTCCCTGGCTATTTCTTCCCACACTATTTACTTCCCTGGACCCCTGTCTAGCAGGGTGACAGATGTGATGCCCGGGGTGAATTTCCTTTCTCCCATCCAATCATCAAGGTTCCTTTTGAAGAGGGCCAAAGAGGCACTCTGTTTGACATGTATGGGCAGTCTATTCCAGAGTCTGGGGAGTCTCTGGGTCAGGAACCTATCCCTCTGACATGTTTTGTTTATTGTGATGACAAGGTTTAGATCCCTGAAGTGTGTGGCTCTGAGGGATTGGGATTTCTTTAAGTGTAGCATATCCAACAGATCTGGGTTTGACATGGCCTTGTATGTTAAGCAGAGATCACCTCTGAGTAGACGATATGCAACAGAGTATAGCTGGAGTTTTTTAAGGCGGTCAGCGTAGGGAATCTGCTTTAGGCCTGTGATTCTTTTGGTGAGGTATTTCTGCGGCCTTTCCAGTTGTTGCAGATGTCCTGAGAGGTACATACCAAATGGGGCATTGTATTCTATAATGGGTCTAATGAGGGATGAGTACAGTGGAACAATGACCTCCTTTTTTCTGGATGAAAAGCTCTTAGTGATGAGGTGTGCCACATAGAAGGATTTCCTGACTGTTGTGGTGATTTGGTTATTGAAGGTGAGACCACTGTCCACCTGTGTCCCTAAGTCTCTTATCACACTTTCAGTGTTTAGTGTACTGCCACTTATGTGGTAATTCATGGGTACATGTTTTTTCCCAAAGGGGATAACTATATGTTTCTTGGCATTGAGCTTGAGCTCATGGCTCTGGCACCAAGCATCTGTTTCTGTAAGGCCCTTTTGTAGAGTATCCACATCATTTGGGGATTCAAGAATGGCTCCCAGTTTTCAGTCATCTGTGAACTTTGTTAGCCAGAGTCCCTTAGTGTTGGCCTGTACTTCAGAGAAGTAGATGACAAACAAGAATGGTCCCAGGACTGATCCCTGAGGTACTCCACTTGTCACTTGTCTGGAGCTGGATTTGGAGTTGGCTACTTTTACAGTGTGGATTCTGTCAGTAAGCCAGTTGGAAACCCATCGAGTGATGCAGGGATTAATGTCCAGCTTAGTAAGTCTATCTATGATTCCAGAGTGGGGTATGGTGTCAAAGGGCTTGGCAAAGTCCAGATAGGCTGTGTGGACCGCCTTACCCTCGTCCACGGCTCTAAAGACTGATTTGAAGAAGTCAATCAGGTTCAGAAGACAAGCTCAGCCCTTCACGAACCCAAACTGGTGGGGTCCAGTGTTTGAAGGTTCCCGATGTCTTTGTTTATAAGTTGCATGATAACACGTTCCATGGCCTTGCAGATCAGGCTCATCAGACTGATGGGGCAGTAGTTCCCGGGATCCAAGGTGGATTTCCCCTTGTGGAGTGGGATAACTGTAGCTGTGCGCCACTCAGTGGGCATGAAGCCTGAGGTGAGGCTATGATTAAACATGATACTTAGGTGAGGTGC